>NC_057801.1:535557088-535684851 GCF_018294505.1 Triticum aestivum | reverse complement strand
CGGAGCTGACCTTGTTTCCGATCCTGCGAGGCGAAGGAGGCGAGGAGTTCGAACACCACCGGCTTGCCTCCGGTGAGCTATTGCTGGGTCTAGGAGCAACGGGGAGGAGAAGATAGTGGCAGCATCACCATGGACTAGATCACTACTAGCTTGCATCTGGATGTAGGAATGTGCTGAGCGGGCGGGACACCGGCGGCCACCAGGGACGAGGAGACCATGGCGGCGGCTGCCCGGTCGCTGACGACGATGTGCAGCGCGATGATGTGGTGGCCTGGGGACGGAGCCAAGCGACCTAGATGCCGAAGTAGGAGGGGAGGAGGCAAGGAGTAAGTGCCATGGGAGTAACCATCGTCCACCGTGGAAGCACCGGATCTGCCTATCTGGGCAGCCACCGCCGTCGACGAGAGATTGGGGAACAGGCTGGGGAGCGAGCTACACGGAGAGTCGTTTTGAAGGAGAGGGACCCGAAGCAACTTAGTTGAGAGTAAACGGACATATTTGCACAGAATTGTGTAGTTATGAGTACAGATCCATCCTCTCGGATCTGTAGCGTACATGTCTGATCCAACGGCCCAGTATCTTTTTTCTATTCTTTTACTGTAAGCTCTGTTTCTATACTAGTCGCCCCCTGATGATCATGGCCTAATTGTTGTTGATGTTACTTCATTGTTGCATCATGTTCTGGACGCTACAGCCGCTGAAGTGCTAGCCCTACCGAGGGAGTTGGAGCTATTGAAAAAACTTGATTGTCCGTCAGTGCATGTTGAGTCAGATTCCATGGAACTAGTTCAGGCATGCAATGTCCAAATCCGGGGCCTGTATACGATGAATTTGGTTGAATGCTTCCTAATCACTCACATAGTTAGTTCCATCTCCTTCCAGCATTGTTTGAGGCAGGCAACCCATATGGCCCACAATCTAGCAAGGCATACTTTTTAGTTTAGGACAACACTAACACTCACACGTGTGGTGTGAGTCAAACCCGCCCACACGCCCTATAGCACACATATTGTGCCTCGTCACTGCATGCATGCATGCGAGAATCTTTTTGAATTTTTAGTTTTCAAAATATTTTGTCTTTTAAATGAAAAATCTGATGAAAGATTCGTTTTTACCATTAAATCCCTCGGGACGAGATCTTCAGAACTAGATCTCATATCAATATATTTTGATGATTTTTTTTGGTTAAAAGTTGTCATGTCTATTGCACATGAATTGCCATAATATTTACACTGAAGTTGCCATAATATGTTTCGGCTATTTGCTTCTACATTAAAAGTAATTTTTGACATATTATAAAATGGGAAATTAAGAAACTAGACTTGCCATGAACCATAAACTAAAATTGTCATTATACATGCACTTAAAATTGCCATGGTTCATACAAAAAATAATTTTCATGATCAAAGTACTGGAATTGGCATCATCAAAAAACTAAAATTGTCATGCTCTACAAACTAAAATTGTCACGTGGCAACTTTAGTTTAAGCACTATGACAACTACAGTGTAAACATCATGACAACTTTTGGGTAATTTTTTTCCATCAAAACATATCAACAATGGGTCTAGTTTTGAAGATCTCGTCGAGACGGATTTAATGGTGAAAACAGATTTTTAATTCAATTTTTAATTAGGAGATAAAACATTTTTAAGCCAAAAACCAAAAAAATTCCTGCTGATGTCATTTGTTCATACGTGACAAAATGAGTGGTGATGAAGGCGTGTGGGCGAAATACAAGATGCCACATGTGTGGATGTTAGTCTTTTTGTTAGTCTAAGGGTTCCCAGGGAGGCGGGTTCTCCAAGTTTTATATTACACTAGATCACTGATGGCGTGCGTTGGCGCACCCGTCTATTTGAACAATAAATATATGAATTCATGAAATATATAAGTTTGCACAAACAGAAACGTCTATTAGTCAGTAATGGAGAGAAATATCATATGTACACATGGGCTTTGGTATAAGTGTGCACTTGGTAAATATAGCTAATCTGTATCTTCAAGACCGATAATAAGCAACAACACAAATATGAAATAAACATATACCAGTATACATATATAGTGCACCAACGAAATCTTCATTGTTTGTGAATCTTAAATTTGGTTAGTTGCTTTCGAGTGCTCAAAGTCTCTCATAGTTCACTGGCTGCAGCAACCAGATTATGCCAACAAAAATGACATAATTAGATATCCTTGTGGCCGCTGGCAACATCCACGCCTTTGGTTGGCTGCACCACAACTTCCCCATAAATTACAATTTTTGCAGCCTAAAAAATGAGATATGAGGATATGAACACTTCTATTTAAATAAAACTTGGAAAATTTTAACTGAACTAAATTTATAAGTATGTATCATAATATTTTACGTTTTTAACAGATATTAAATAATAAAAACATATACATATCCACTTACACACAAGAATTAGAGAGATTCAGAACAGGGCAAGAAACACATCCGTCTAGTTGAATAAAATAGTACGGGAATGAGCATCAAGCTAAGAGAAGCATGGGAATGCATAATCCTAATTGTGAAATACTGACAAGATAACCAATTGCCAACAGCGACCAAGGCCGAGCTGGCGATCAGGAAATTAGGAAGCATGTTATCTTCTTCCAGCGTGCTGGTGGTTAGTATGTACTCTCTCCGTCCGGAAATACTTGTCATCAAAATGAATAAAATGGGATGTATCTAGATGTATTTTAGTTCTAGATACATTCCTTTTTATCCATTTTGATGACAAGTATTTTCGGACGGAGGGAGTATGAATCGAGACATGTAATAGGTAGTTTTGATTAGTAGATGTATTTCACTATACCATCGGTTCTGTTGGTCCTGGAGTCGCCTTACAAAATTTCTTACTGAAAATCCAAAGCCTGCATCTTACCTTATGTGAAATCGATTGTGTTGTTGGTGTTCCTTCACAAGGTTGATCCACGTGATTTGCATCTCATGAGTATATTTAGGAGTTTTGGATTTCCATCCCTTGGTCTTGTCAGAAAATTAACATGAATGTGATGGAATATGAAAATGGGTTTGTCAGCATCGGTGCAGTACACAGGGCCATGGGCCAGACACATTATGGTTGACACAAATAACATGAAGATCATACGGTTCCTGTACGTGGGCAGAGCAATCAGTGAATGTAACATGTTTAGAAGTAAATCAAAGAACTAAAGATACAAATCTCAAGATTAACGTACACTTTCTCCAAAGCATGAGAGGAGCGCTGCTATGACTTTCTTAGAAATTCTTGTATGCTGGTCCATCCAAGTAGTTTCATATCGAGTACAACTGGAGAGTTTGGGCATGGGAAATTAGACGGAGAACACATCAGTATATATATGTAGAAACAATTGATAATTGGAACCCGTGCATCACCTTCTAACCCAGCAGAACCAGCCTGAAATCTGTCAACGTGTGAAACCTGCGTTATTTAAAACAAAGAACAGTATCACTAAAAACAGAGGAAGAATTAGGTGAAGAGGAGATGCAGCAAACAAGGAGAATTGAAACGGCTAGAGACTTAAGCATCATCCATCCATCGCTATGTGCTGGAGAATGGTTTGCCAATGTGAGCAGTGTGGGAAAGGAGTAGCGGCAAGGTTGGTATTATATGGGCTCGCATGAATTGAATGGAAAACCTGAATTGCCATTGTAACTGACCTGCCCGAAGCATCGACTGGCATTAATCGTGGCTTCTTTTCCGCATTTTTCACTTTCTAAATAACCTGCTACATATGGCAGGAAAAGTAGGTGGTACTTTTGATTATTTCAAACAATCATAGAGAGAAATCATATCATACAATAGAAGGTATGTACTGGCGTACTACAATGAACAGATTGTGAGATGAGGCATAATTAAAGGAGGCATAAGAGGAAACTGGTACTAACCTCTCCGTTAGCCATTAGATCAGCTGTAAGAACCAAAGAAACCAACCAGAATGTAGCGAAAATTCCTACTTGGAGAGAAGCTGTAATCATTTAAAATTATGAAGACAACAACTGAGAATTGGAACCAGCACATCACCTTGAAACCAAACAGAGTTGGAACCTGAGCATCACCCATCACTTTTGTACTGGAGATTGGTTTGCGAAAATGAGCCCAATAGGGGCAAGGTTGGGATTTTATAGGCTGGCATGAATATACGGAGACATGATTAACCTCTCAATTAATCAATTGGCATACATGATTAACCTCTCAATTAATCAATTGGCATGAATATGAATATATAGGCGATGAAATTTACCTCTCAATCAATCATCGTTCGCGATTGAACTTCATGGCTATTGGCCGCCACGCCCCATCTGGCTGTGCCGCTCGCATCCATGCCCCATCCGGCCGCGCCGCTCTCGTCCGTGCGACCGAACGGACCACGGACGCATTGTACGCCTCGTCCGTGCAAACCTAGCGCAGCCGCCGATGCAATCTGAGGCCAAGGTTAGGCAGCGCAATCGGAACAGAGGGTCGCGAACGTCCATTGTTTTAGGGTTCATCTCTTGCGTTTTACACTTGTGCGTTGCATTCGACAGGATGGTAGTACAGGCCTAGTAGGCCAGTAGGCCCAATTGAAAAAATCACAGGATGAAGGAAGCAAGAAGAATTGCTGCAGCAGTAGGCTAGGAGAAGCAAAGCAATATACCTCATGGTCAATTATGTGGCTCTCCTTTGGGCTACATGATAATTGCGATGTGACATTGACTGATGGTCACGATTGACACGTACGGGTTCTTTCGATCTCTGATCACCAGTTCCAATGAATGTGAGGATTTCTTTGAACACGACTCACTGCAGGGATAATTGACGATAACCCTAAATAGCAACATCAAATCAGAAATTAAGAATTAAGTAAGAAAAGAAAAACTTATCTTCACCCTTTGCGTCCCTAGAAAAGCGTGGCTGAGGTATACTCCTGGCACGGCTGAGTTCTTGCCTTACCGACCCAACACTGCCTTTCGCGCTGTTATAGCTACCACGAAAACGAAGAATCAAGCAGGGGGTGGAGGGTGGCTAGGGTTCTTCTACCGCGAACGAAAGAGAGAGGGGGGCGTGCGGAGATGGTGCTTACACGTGACAGTGGCGACATGACCCAAAGTCGCCGGCTCGCCGGCTCCACCACTGGCGCGGTTAAGGCTACCAAGGACCTGCGAGAGAGAGGGGAAAGGGTTGATGCGAGCGAGCTATCAAGGGAGAAAGCGAGATGAGGCGTCGTACATGTGGCAGTGGCGACATCACCCGCCGCCGCACAGATAGGGTGCACCGTCGCCATGAGATCCATGACTGATCGATCCATCTGCTCCTCGTTCTCTTGCAGCAACCGTCTGCATCGGCCTCTCAACTCTCACGCAGCGTCAGATCCCCTTCTTTCTCTTGCAGACGCATCGCCGGATCCCCTTCTACTTTCTCTGGCAGACGCAGCGACAAAGTAGTTTCTACATATTGTTTTAGGATGGCAGTATAGGCCCAGTAGGCCAGTAGGCCCAACTGAACGTAAGACTCCAAAATGCCACCAGAGCAGCGGCCCGAAAAAGGCTAGCGCAGCCTGACGCGGGAGTTAGCCGGCACACGAGATTAGGTGGGACTAACAACGAATCGGATGGCCAAAAATGATTAAAAGTGACGATCCAACGATAAGTAATGTTGATGGCCTGAAAGGGCTTGGAGGGTGCTCAGCTTTAATATATCTAAATGATGCTTTGCATGATGTAAGTCTATTTAAACCTCAATTAATTGCATCATATTCCTGTCAACAAATAATATTTATTTAAGGGGAAAAAGTGGATTCCAATTTTAACCCCCTACTTAGGCATTTTTTACGCTAATTACCTCATTTAACATATTTTCATACAGGTCACCCGTTTAGCGATTTCCCCAATTTATTACCCTTTTAATGTATTTTAGGTCGCACATGGCTCCTCTATTCATTCTTTTGCTGGAAAAGTGTGGTTGGAGTTATTTCCAAAATGATGCAACCTAGAAGCAAATGTGGTGAATAAGAATAAGGTGAAATCAACGAATAAAGAGTTGCATGACATCAAGAAGAAACTCCTCAAGGCGGGGCGGTGTGTATGTACACCTGATGACCGTTATAAAATAATAGCATATGACTAAGCCATTGAACTCTGCACTTAGTGAGAGAAAAATTGCAGCGTAGCACACCACGTGTCCCTAACAACCTAGACCTACCTGATAGATTGCTAAATGGGGTAAAAATTAACAAACCTTTCTCTAAATGAGGTAAAAACTCAACCCCCCCCCCCCCTCCAAATGAGGTAATCTGGATGAAAAACTGTTGAATGGAGTTATTTGCATCAGAAATGTTCAAGTAGAGGGTAAAAACAGGAATTCATTCGAGAAAAAACAAACAGAAGCAGAAGGATAGCATTTGGCCCATACAGAAAATGTGAGCCCACAAAGGGGCAGTCGGTCGCAAACCACTTCTCGTTCGGCTTTTCCTCACATTAAGGCTATAACTGGCCAAATGGGCCGGTTTTTTTGGGCCGGCCCGTGAGCACGCCGGCATGGCCCGCCTTGGGCCAGGCACGGCACGGGCTAAACGGGCCGGGCCAGGCACGCGGCACGCCTTGGGCCGTGCCTGGGCCTGGAGGCTAGGCACGCGGGCCGGCACGGCACGACCCGATTAAGTTTTTTTTTATTTTTTTATATATCTATATATAGCCCAATATGTAAAAATAGGCTAAAAATGCTCAGTGTGTCAAATAATAGGCTGAAAATATGCGGCCCACCGTGCTAAATGGGCCAACGTGCTGGCCCGTTTACTAATTGAGCCGTGCCTGGGCCTAGGGGCGCAGCACGCAGGCCGGCACGGCACGGCCCGTATAGTAATCGTGCCCTTGCGGGCCGTGCCGGGCCAGGCACGATTATAATGGGCCGGGTCGTGCCGGGCCGGGCCGGCCCGTTTGGCCAGGTATGGCCCGCTTTCCCCCACCCTCTCGGAGTATCGCGGCATCCGGGAAGCAATGCGATACGATGCCGGGGAGCGCCATCAGCGGAGGCGCGGCAAGGGCGGCCGCGGTCGCGTGGTGGCTGCAGCGCCACCAGCGACTGCCTCCGCCGGCGGACCTCCTGCCACGCAGCCTCCTTGACCGCGCGGTGGAGCTCGCCAGCAAGACCGCCGCCGCCGTCGCCCCAGATTTGGACCCGGACCTGCCCTGCTCACTCGGCTCGTCCTCCCTTCCTGACCTCTGCGACGGCTTGGTTGGTAATTAGTGGTACGGATCTGGCAGGAGGGTTGCGGATTCGTTGTGCGATTCCGGGATGTTCTCAGATTGGATAGCTACGCAAGACTACCCGAAATGTTGTTCTAAGTATGTCAATAACGGTCCCTGGTTATGCTTGATTTCATCCTTGTTTGAAATTCATGTCTATTCACGGAGTTAACTGAGGATCCTTGGAATACCTGATGTCTGCCTTTGTCTTTAACCCATGTCTTCCAGCTATGTATGATTTGTTTTGGTAAAAAAGAAAGCTGCTACCTAGAAATTCTCATGGTATTCTAGTACGTAAGTACTCCCTCCGTCCCATAATATAAGAGTGTAGTGTCAAAAACGCTCTTATATTATGGGACGGAGGGAGTAGCAATTTGATTTGGGCTATTAAAGTAAGAAATTAATAGGTCTATCAATGATAAATGGATTGTCTGAAATAATAGAGTTTGTGTTGCATATGGGCCAGGCTTGATCCTAGCTTAGAACACATCAAATATGTTCGCTGGACTGACGCTGCATTGTACTGAACATACTTACTTTACATATAGACTTCATTTTGCAGAAAATGGTGCAATCACTCAAAAATCTTGTAAAATGCTCATGCTCTTCTGTAGTGTTGGACTACCAACTGTCAGGGTTTCTTCCTACTGGTTTTCTCTATCAGCCTGTCTTGCAGATAAAAACGGTTCTGTCAATCTGGCTTGAAGCAGTTCTACCAGACCGGTTATGCCGTGTGATGAGTGTGGACTGTCAAGTTCAGTACTCGGCTTGTGGAGATATAGCTGGAGATCCATGGAGCAAGCTGCTACACATAAGTGAGGAGATGTAGGGCATTGATGGAAAAAAAGGTAAGACGTGCACTTTGCAATCACATTAGCTATACATTATTGCATTTTACATCAAATCCTGTCCTGCCTAGACCGTTTCTTACCAAGCACCGCTTGCTTGTCTGTCCGCGACACGACGAAGCTCACCAAGTAGGTGTAGCAGGGAGGTATCCTGGACCTCCATGCCACTGCTTGGAATGCCCCTTCAGATGTAACTCGCCCGGACAAAACATCCTGTGCCGTTATCCTGGGAACCTCACTGATCTGGGGAGAGGGCTCGTCATAAATATCTCGCATCACGAAGACATTGGTTGTCTTGGCCATTGTCCACATGTACACAGGCTGGTCCTTTCGTAGGAGATTGGTCGGGTGCTCTCCAAACATGCTGAGATGCTTGCTTGCGAAATCTCTCAAGCATCTCAGCACTCTGCGCCAAAATCGTGTGTCAAGATTGGTTCTCAGTAAGCTGGCAACGATGTTCGCTGCCACGAATGATCTGTTCATGTGGACGGCGATCTCCATGCCGAGGGCTGCCAGATTAGGATGCTCACCAGGGTTTGTGCTTCCGAATGCAACCGTCTTGAAGAAACACCAGTAAGCTTCTTGGGACAAAAATTTCAGCATAACAGACTCTGCCGTTCCTAATGATGCTATCTTCTCTGAACGGCTGGTGAGTATGATTTTACTGCCTGGCGTCATGTGGCTTGCTGCCGAGGTGTACAACCCCCTCCATGTTTCCTCGTCCATGTCCCCTGCTAGCTCAATCACAGCCAGTGAGTCTCCACGCGGGCTGGAAGCAAGGTTCTGATGCTTGATCACACCGCTACCTTTTAGAGTAGCCAAGTTTCCACCATTGAGATCATTCCCGCTGAAGAAGACGATCAATGAGAAGCGCCTGCGCACCCTCTCGTCGTGGCAGACATGCTCAACAAGTGTACTCTTTCCGACTCTCGCTGGACCAATTATCGGCAGCACACCCAGACTTCCATTCCTTGCAACCTCCCTACAAAGCAGAAAGCTCAAAATTGTCTCCTTCTCCATCTGCAGGCCAAACATAACCTGATCATGAGACAAATACGCGCTGTAAGGTTGCCGGGAGATTCGAGGATAGCTGGCCAAGAACATCACGAACTCCTGCATGTCACCAATCATTCTCTCAAGGCTGCTAAGCATCTTGTCGAGATTGCTGCAGCTCCCGGCATCAAGCACCAGGTCCCTGCTCGGGGCATCGCACACGGAGAAGAAGGTACGTCTGGAACTGGAAGGGCTGAATCTGGACAGGGCAAACGAACGGCGAGTGCTCGCCTCGCCATCGGCCTTGTCCCTGTGCGCTCGGTATCTGAAGGTGTCGAGCGTGTAGTAGCCTCTGTACATACCTCGTCTCAACATCTGGAGCTGCTGGAGCATCGCCTGGTTGGTGATGTGCCTCCCCTCAGCCTCCTCGACGGTGGCATCGATCCTTAGCAGCACTGCCCGTAGCCTCTGGAGCTTCTCCTCCTCTGCTCCCTTGGACTGCAGGTATCTCTGGGTTACCATGGACAGGGCTCTGCTGACAAGATCACCCACGATTGCAGAGAGAAGCGGCTCCATTTTGGAAGGCCCCTGCAATATTCCTGGTGGGATAGATCAATCCACCAAGAAGAGAATAGGGAAAGGCAAGTTGTGGTTCAGGTTTGAGGCATAGAAGTCCTCAGTTCCGCCCATGGACGGATGACCAATTGTAACTTTGACAACAAGGCCGCCGAAATTGACATAGCATGACCCAGCGAGTCAGTAACAACTAGTAAAGCGAGATGCTTTTTTTCAATCTCTATCTCTATCTCAAAAGAATGTAATGTTCCCATTTCACCTCTCTTTCTTCCGACCTTCCTTATATACGTCTCACTCTTTCATTCTCTTTGATTTATTCCTCCCATCTCTGATTTTTCTCCCATCCATTCTCTCTAAAATAGAATCAAATTATCTCATGTATTATTAACTTACGAAAATGAAAACATATTTTGTTTGGTAAGTCATTACCAAATAAGTGCTTAACAATAAAATGACAGGTAAATTATGACGATTGCATACAAAAACTTGACAAGATTTTAGCACATTATCTCTACTCCTAATGTCTGAATTTTTCTTTTTGAGCATCAGTACAGACACAAGCGCTCATATACGCGCGCATACACTCACCCCTATAAACGCACACACGCACACCCTACCCCTATGAGCACCTCTGAGAGACTGAGTCGGCATATCATCTTGAGACTTACGAAGCCACCGTAGGCGCCTCGTCGTCAACGGGAACGTCTCCTCCCACTGAAAGCGCATCGTCGGAAATCCTGAAATAAATCCAGGAATAATGCGAGCACTAGGATTTAAACCTTGATCATTTTTGTTTGGTTGCTAATTGTGCAGTGCAGCACAATGGGTCACCATCTCACTGATTTGGTGTGCTCAGTTAAGAGCACTCCTAATGTCTGAGTTGGTAGGATTGCGTCCATGTCTTTTTTTCGTCTGGTTTTTTTCTACCCCTCCCCCACCCTTTTTCTACGGGTTTATTTTTCTCTTCACTCTTTCCTTCAAAATCAACACTTTCCTAAGGTACAAAATATCACAGGTCTAACTTTCCTAACTTACCTAAAACAATCGATTATTCTCGTCAATGCAATTTGCTTTAAGAAATAAAATAATGAATTCTAAGGAAACAAATAACAGAATTTAAGGAAAATTTCAATTGACCACTTAACCGACATATATCTGAACCTTCATTCTCCAAATAAAAATCAAACAATAATTGAGAATTATGACTTACCTTTTCTGCGCGTGAACCCTCACTGCCAGACTGGCGGAGCGGTGCCATTATGGGCAAAAATATTTATATAAAAATGCATCTATCATTTTTATACCTGGACATCGTACGCGACCGCATCGAGCGCCCACACTGGCGTCCACGACCGCATCAGGCCACCGCATCGAGCGGAGTAAATTACACAGAAGTACCACAATTCGAGCATTGGAAGCAGATTGATACCAAAATTGGTAATTTTTACGTGTCAGTACCAACTTTGAGGCGAGACATTGCAAAAAAGGCTAAAACTGATGTTTATACGTATTTACGGGAAAACTGACCAGTTGGGCCCGCCTGTCAGGTGCTGACGTGGCATCTTTTTTACAGAAAAACCCCTTGCTTTATACTTAATCCCATAGATGCCCAATTATTTCGGGAAAAACTGCTCCTGTAAGAGCCTTTTTTTTCGTTAGTAATTTCCACCATCGATTTGGACTCATTTGAAAATTTGCATCGGTTTGAACGAACAAATAAAAGAAACGAAAATTAAATCCCGCCACAAGACTAGCTCTTTTTATACTAGCTCAGGAACGCTGGGCCGGCCACAAGACTTGAACACTAGACCTCACGAACCAATTCCGGGTGCGCCAACCACTACGCCATGGTAAGACATATGCTTATCATCTTCGTCGGCTTCCTTTTATTCTTTCTGCAGCTCGCGAACCTCAGACCCTTCCGCAAACTGTTTTTTTAATCTTTTTTTCTCTTTTTATGTAACGGTTTTGTTCACTTCTTTCTTTCCTTTTTTGCTAAATACGTGCACCTTTTGAAAAAAAATCAAAGATTTTTTTTTCAAAATGCACGAGTTTTTTAAAAATTTGGAAAAAAATCATTGGTTTTTTTAAAAGTTCATCAAATTTTAAGAAAGTTCATCGCATCTAAAAAATGTTCATCAAATTTGAGAAAAGTTCATTAAAACTGGAAAAGCTTCATCGAATCTGAGAAAAAGTTCATCGAATCTGAAAAAATCATCAATTTTGAAAAAAACATCAGATTTGAAAAAAATAGTTCAACGGATTTCAAAAAAAGTTCATCAAGTTTGAAGAAGTTCATCAGATATGAAAAAAAGTTCATCGGATTTTAAAAAAAAAGTTTGTCAAACTGATTGCATAATTTATTATTTTATACTGAACATTTTTAATGCATGATGAACTTTTCTTTAGAAACGGTGAACATTTTTCTTATAATATGAACGTTGAACATATTTTGAATGCAAATTGAATATTTTTGTAATATATGTTGAAATACTGAGCTCCTTAATAATACTAATATGTAATCGCAAAAAATATATGTATTAATATTCATGATTGAAAAAACAGTAAACCAGTGTGCAGCCTCGCTGGGCCAACCGCCGGCCCAACGTCTTTGGGCTAGTATAAAAGTGGTCTAGCCTGGAGTACGTCGCGAGCGCACTGCGCTGCTGAGCCACGGGTCGGCCGTTCGAGTCCTCCGCTGGATTCAATTTTGTTTTGTTTTATTTATTCGTTTAAACTGACGTAAATATTCAAACAAGTCCAAATCGGTGGTGAATATTACGCTCTTATAGGAGCAATTTTTTCCGAAATAATTAGGCATTTACGTGATTACGTAC
Source organism: Triticum aestivum (assembly GCF_018294505.1). Classification (NCBI taxonomy): domain Eukaryota; kingdom Viridiplantae; phylum Streptophyta; class Magnoliopsida; order Poales; family Poaceae; genus Triticum; species Triticum aestivum. The sequence goes on along the minus strand of NC_057801.1, from coordinate 535,672,367 downwards.
AAAGAAAGGGGGTTTTCTACAAAAAACATGCCACGTCGGCACCCGACAGGCTGGCCCAACCGGCCAGTTTCCCCGTCAATACGTATAAACAACAGTTTTAGCCTTTTTTGTAACGTCCTGCCCCAAAGTTGGTACTGACACGTAAAAATTATCAATCTTGGTACCAATCTGCTTCCAATGCCCCAATTGTGGTACTTCTGTGCAATTTACTCCATCGAGCGCCCACGGCCCCACGCTAGCACCGTAAATAAAAAACAAAACGAACGCCCACGCACACCAGTACGCACTCTGCACGCGGCCAACTCTACCCGACCAGACGCGAGCAAACCTAGCTCGGCGGCTGGCCAGGCGTGCGGGGCGACCGACGATGGGGGCACGGGGCAGCCGACGGCGGCGGCAGGCTAGAGGCTTGGAGGGCTGCGGCACAGCGGCTGCTAAGCGAGGGCAGCAGGTGGCGGCGGCAAGCTCCAGTGGGCGACGGCCACAGTCGGGGATTTTTCTGGTAATCCCCAGGGTCCTGTCAGGTACGAGGTGTCAACAGGCAGCCCATCTTCTTCAGTTATCGGACGGCCCTGGCGCAAGACGGTTCGGCGCATCAAACGGCTCGCGGATGCTCGCCTTACCCACCAACCGTTACCGTTTACTGTTCCGTTTCATTTGCCGTACTGTGTTGTTTCTTCCATTTGCCACCGCAGCTATAAAGCTAGCAGCTGGCCTCTGTAATGGCTATCGAATTATGCGGAGAATATCCCTATGATACAACCATACATCTTATATCAATACAAACCCTAGTTCTGCTCCTACTTTCCCCTTTCTCTCGCGTGAGATCTGAGATTACTCTGTTCGATCCGCCCCAAATCCCGTGCGGGGTGTGACAATTGGTATCATGAGTGTAGGTTATCCTTGGCAGTGCAGCAGATCGGAGCTGCGACGGTGATTCTCACCCTTCCCTCCCTTTTCTTCGGCGGCGACGATGTTGGTGGCGTTGGCGGCGGTGTAGGTGGCGCTGGTGGCGGTAGACCCATTCGTCGGCAGCGCGTCGAGCTTGACTGGTTGCTTGAGCAAATCGCTCATTCGGTAAAATCCCAGGTCGGCGGCGTGCGGTGCTGTTTGGTGGCGTTCGCGAGCGGCGGCGGCAGGGTGGAGTGTTCAGATCTGGTTCTCAGGCACGTCCTGAAGGTAAAATTCCCTTCTGAACCACTCCGCCAAGATGGGGCACGGCAAGGCTAGTCTCGATGAGTCCGACATCGCAGATCTACTGGCCATGAAGGGTGAATTTCTGCAGCACCGTGACGAAACTGCGGAGCTACGGGGCGAGGTCGATGACCTCCGCAAGGATGTGCACGGCATCGGTCTCAAGCAAGACACCTGGGCATGATATAGTGTTAGGTAGTGGTTGGATGGAAACCCATAGCCCTATAGCATTTCACTATAATCCCAGACAAATCACTGTAATGCAGGACCAACAAACACCAGTCACAATTAAAGCCTGTGATACTCTATCTGATGCTACCCTCATTGATGCAGCAGAAGTAAATAAACTAATGACTGTTGGAGCTCCTGGTTTTGTACTGAATCTTATCAGGGACACAACCATGAAAATACCCCCCAAACAGGAGATACCACCACCTGTTGAGGAGGTCCTGCAACAATTCCCTATAGTTTTTCAGGAACCAAAAGGACTGCCCCCAAAGAGAGCCCATGATCATAAAATTCCTCTCAAAGATCAATCAGTCCCACCCAATTCCAGGCCATACAGAGTTCCACACATGCAAAGGAATGAATTGGAAAGGCACGTGGATGCCATGCTCAGAGACAAAATCATTAGGGCCAGTGAAAGTCCTTACTCCTCTCCAGCCATATTGGTCATGAAAAAGGATGGAACCTGGAGACTGTGCATTGACTAAAGGAAACTCAACTCAGTTACCATCAAAAACAAATTTCCAATTCCAGTAATTGAAGATTTACTAGATGAGCTCCACGGAGCAACTTACTTCACCAAATTGCATCTCAGGTCTGGATATCATCAAGTGAGAATGGATGAAAATGACATACCAAAAACAGCTTTTAGGACTTACTTTGGACATTATGAATTCCTAGTAATGCCCTTTGGGCTAGCAAATGCACCAGGCACATTCCAGGCACTTATGAACAACATATTTGGACCATATCTAAGGAAGTTTGTTCTTGTTTTCTTTGATGATATTCTCATATTCAGTAAGTCCTTATCTGAACACATAGCCCACTTGCAAATTGTGCTTCAACTGCTTCAAGAACACCAACTCTTTTCAAAACTCTCCAAATGTGTTTTTGCTGTTCAGAAGGTAGAATATCTTGGCCATGTGATAACTGGTGAAGGGGTTTCCACAGACCCTGCCAAGGTAGTTGCTGTAGCTGATTGGCCAATACCCACTAATCCCACACAACTTAGAGGTTTTCTGGGACTGTGTGGTTATTACAGAAGGTTTGTGAAGAACTTTGGAATCATAGCCAGACCATTGCATGATATTCTCAAAAAGGACAACTTTCAATGGACCACAGCTCAAACACAGGCTTTCCAAACACTCAAACAAGCTTATGATCACAACCCCTGTTTTAGCTCTGCCCAATTTCTCTGAACCTTTTGTTCTAGAAACAGATGCATCAGGAGCAGGTATTGGTGCAGTTATGATGCAAAATGGCAGGCCCCTGGCTTATTACAGCTCAAGTTTATGTCCAAAGAATGTTGCTCTTTCAACTTATGAAAAAGAAGCCCTTGCTATCATTGCAGCCCTGAAGAGGTGGAGACACTATTTTTTGGGCAATGACCTGATCATTAGAACAGACCACCAGAGTCTGCAATTCATGACTGACCAAAAGATCTCTACTAGCATCCAACACAAGCTGATGTTGAAGTTGTTGGAACTGAACTTCACCTTGCAGTACAAGAAAGGGAAAGAAAATATTGCTGCTGATGCTCTTTCCAGAAAATACTTTGTCATGGCCATTTCATTAGCCACTCCCCAGTGGATATCTGCAGTGGAGAATTCTTACTGCAATGATGCTACTTGCAAATCATTGCTTGAAAAATTGCTCCTCTCCCCTAACCATGTTGTGGATCAAAACACCTTACACTCAGGTATCATCAGACACAAAGGCAAAATTTATGTGGGGGATTTGGACTTGAGGAAGAAACTTCTAACTGCATTGCATGCATCTGCTTTGGGGGGTCACTCAGGCATGAAAGCCACATATCAACGTCTCAAACAGATCTTTTACTGGCCTAGTCAGAAACAAGAAGTCGATAAATTTGTCTCTGAGTGTCCTGTTTGTCAGAAGAACAAAGGAGAGAACTGTCCATACCCTGGCTATCTAGACCCTTTACAACTACCTGATATGGTTTGGACTCACCTGAGCATGGACTTCATCGAAGGACTTCCCAAATCAAATGGCAAGGATGTGATATTTGTGGTGGTTGACAGGTTATCCAAATTCGCCCACTTCATCCCTTTATCCCACCCTTATACAGTACAAACAGTAGCTCAGACATTCATCGACAATGTCATTAAGCTACATGGTCCTCCTCTGGCAATTGTGTCTGACAGAGATGCCATCTTCACCAGCAAATTGTGGCAGGATATATTTAAGGGCATGGGTTGCGAGCTTCGTTACAGCACGACTTACCACCCGGAGTCTGACGGCCAGACAGAGCGAGTTAATTAGTGCATTGAGAATTACTTGAGATGCCTGACATCCACTCAACCAAGAAAATGGGCAACTCAACTATCCATGGCAGAATATTGGTACAATACTTCCTACCACTCCTCCCTCAAGAAGACACCGTTTGAAGCAGCCTATGGATTTCCCCCTCCCAACATTGGAGAGAACATTCTGCCTGACCAGCTGAATGGGGATGCGCAACAGTTCTTTCAGGACAGGGATGCCTTGCTACTGCACCTGAAGTCCAACTTAGCTGCAGCTCAGGCTCGAATGAAGAAATATGCTGATCGCAAACGAACCAAGAGGATTTTGGAAGTTGGGGACATGGTGTACCTAAAACTGCAACCTTGTCGCCTCAATGCCTTCGGTCTGCGCACACACATTAAGATCAGAGCAAGTACTATGGACCCTTCAGGATCATCAAGAAAGTGGGTCGTGTGGCGTATAAACTGCTCCTACCTGAAGCTACTAACATCCACCCAGTCTTCCATGTTAGCCAGTTAAAAAAGCATGTTGGACCTAAAGCTGTTCCGTGTGCTGATCTGCCCCTAGTCCGATCGGACGGAATGATTCAGACAGAAGCTGTCCTCGTTCTGGAAACCAGACAGGTACCACGCAACAATTTGCCCGCCGTTCAGTGGGCAAATCTTCCTCCTGATGAAGCTTCTTGGGAAGACGCGTCGTTTATGAAGAAAACTTTCCCTACGTTATTCAATAGCACCATCGACAAGTGGTTCCACCGATCAACTCCTTGAGGACAAGTTCGTTCTCGCCCGGGGGTATTGTCAGGTACAAGGTGTTAACAGGCAGCCCATCTTCTTCAGTTATCGGACGGCCCTGGCACAAGACGGTTCGGCGCATCGGACGGCTCGCGGATGCTCGCCTTACCCACCAACCGTTACCGTTTACTGTTCTGTTTCATTTGCCGCACTGTGCTGTTTCTTCCATTTGCCACCGCAGCTATAAAGCTAGCAGCTGGCCTCTGTAATGGCTATCGAATTATGCGGAGAATATCCCTATGATACAATCATACATCTTATATCAATACAAACCCTAGTTCTGCTCCTACTTCCCCCTTTCTCTCGCGTGAGATCTGAGATTACTCTGTTTGATCCGCCCCAAATCCCGTGCAGGGTGTGACAGGTCCGAACTTTGAACTTTGTTGGGCATTGGCGATTTTTCTTCTGTCAATTTTCCATGATCTGAACCATTGCATATTTAGAGACTCTGATGCTGGGCATTGGCGTATTCTGAATATATGTAGTGTATTGAATATGGTTGAGAGAGTCTCTTCCAACTTTGTTGGGCATTGGCGTATTCTGAATAAAATAGATGAAAATTTATGTAGTGAATTGTACAATAGGGTGTAAAGCTTTTTTATATTCGTTCATGCTCACTAACAAATTTATGTAGTGTAATGTCCAGATTTATAATTTAGGACTTAAATGATTATACATGCAAGCTAATAAGATGCCCAACCGGCGCTGTTCCGCCCTGTTAGAAGATGGAAAGAAAGGGGAAGGGACTAGCAATCCAAAGAAAAGGGGAAGAGGTAATTTCTCATTTTTCTGAAAATTTGTAGCAATTTTGAATAGCAGCTTAAACCCTTTGTTATCATTGGTGGCAAACTTTGATGACCAGGGGATGTAATATGTTGTAATTTCTTTGTTGTATAGTCTAGGTTTATTTTTCATCATGATGCTGTAATTTATTTGCTGTTTATGTTGTCGTCGCCCTGAGAACAAGTCGTAATCTTCAATTGGTGCGCAATGAGCCAATAGGTTAGGTTTATAAAATAATAATTTATGTACTAAAATTGGTCGGTCGCCAATCGCTAGTACGGGCCAAACCGTGGGCCTACAATCATCTTGGGCCATTAGTTAGGTCTAGTCTTAATCTGGCCCACTATTAGTTTCAGGCCTTTAAAAGGCCGAGTAAACCGCTTGCCTTAATTGGGCCGGAAAATTAAATATGCTTTTAACAGGTCGAAAACTAGATTCGGCCTTAATTGTGGCGAAGAAATCATGGATCGACAGCATGCTGTAATATAAATCGGCCCATTCGGTTGACGGGCCATTAACAGGCTGAAATGTTTTTGGGCCTTGACTGACCCAACTACATGACAGGCTGGAAGCAGGCAGGCCGGATGTATAACGGACCAAAATTAGGCCGAACACTCTCAAGGGCCTTTAACGGGCTGAAAGCAACTACGAACCATAATTAGGCCCAGCTGCAACTCAGGCCTTTAAAATGGCCGAAAGTGAAACCGGGCCGAAAGAGGCCCAAATGTTGATAGGGCCGCTAACAGGCCAAAACTAATATCAGGCCGAACTATTAAATGGGCCATTAAGAGGCCGAAGAGCAAATCAGGCCCCCAATGGGCCCAATGGCACAATAGCTGTTAAAGGGCCATATCTGTTATGGGCTGTAATTTGGCCCAAGAAATGGAAGTGAGTTAACGGGCCGGATCAGGTATGGACCGTAATTTGGCCCAAACTATTGCAGGTTGTTAATGGGCCAGATCTGATATGGGCCGTAAACTGGCCTAGAATATTGCAGTCATTTAACGGCTCATATCTGATGTGGGCTATAATTTGGTCCAGAAAATGTTAGGTTGTTAACGGGCTGGCCCACTAGATCTGACGAAATCTTGTGGGCCTGTTCCTGGGCCGGCTTTTAAACCTATATGGGCCTCTATTGGGCCATCCCATGTGTCAACGTTTCATTGGCGATTCTTGTCAAATGGACGGTTGACATCTGTCCCAATGCTGAGCCGACACATGGATCGTCGACGAATGAGAATTTTACAGGTGGAAAATCGCCATTGGTCTGGGCTGTTAACGGGTTACCGGGTCCAAACCGGAACCCGATAGCTTAACAGCGACCTGTTACGGTGGATGCCGCGTGTCGGTTACCCTTGACTAAAACACTTCTATGACACACGATTTATCGTCATGGAAGTGGACACTTCTGTGTTGATAATTTTGGTAATGTCATGGAACACTTCTACGACAGCACAGGTATGACTATCTTGATTCTGTCATAAAATCGTCATGGATGTACATGCATGACAGAAAACGTGACCTACTATGACAAACACGTATCATCACGGAAGTGTGTGTTTTTGTAGTGAGAAGTTTGGCAAGCTTTAGGATTGGATGAAATCGCTAATAGAGCTCTTTCGGTGGACAGATCCACGTTGATGTTCTTGAACAAATCTTGAGACTTCCATCAATGGAATCTCCTATTCTTGTTGTCTACAGGAGTTGATTGTGACCAGGGCCTGGCACATATGGTGGCAAAAGCGTGAAGCTTCTAACGGGAACAAATTATGTCGACGATGAGAACGACGTTTGCGATACAAACCATCACCATGAACAATTATGTAGCTTCACATACGATGCAGTCACATGAAATAATGTAGCAGAAGACCCACATGGGATCAAACAAGTTTAATATAGATCTCTCATACTTAATGATGGCTCGGGTGCCTTGCCGGTAGTGCTTCGTGATGATCATGGCCTAACTATTGTCGATGTTACTTCATTGTTGCATCATGTTCTGGACGCTACAACCGCTGAAGTGCTATTGTAAAAACTTGATTGTTTGTCAGTGCCTCGGGTCTGATTCCATGGAACTAGTTCAAGCATGCAATGGAACAATCCAAATCCGGGGAGTGTATACAATGAATTTGGTTGAATGCTTCCTAATCGCTCCCATAATTAGTTCCATCTCCTTCCAGCATTGTTTGAGGGAGGCAACCCGTATCACTACTGGAAACAACTTCTTTGCCGTCTGCCATGGTAGACGGCAAAGGCATAGATCCCGGACGGCAAACATCTTTGCCGTCCGCCAGCAGACGGCAAACTGTCCGTCTGAACAGGTGCCAACAAAGGCCTTCTTTTTCGTCTGTTTTGTGAAACTTACAGCAAACGATTGTGTCATCCGTCGTCTGAGGCCAACAGACGACGAAGACTACGGACGGTAGTGGGATGGCGTTAGAGCCGTTAGGGCATTAACGGCGCTCTTTGCCGTCCGCCAGCAGACGACAACGATTCAAAGGTCTTTGTCGTCCGCCAGTGGACGGCAGTTAGGCCAGCATTGGGAAGCTTGAAAGGACATGCGGTGCCCCCATGTTTGGTTTTGGTAATTGATGACAATCTCTATGGACTAATGGTTGTCTTGAGTTATATTTGAAGGATTTGTCCATATGCTTTTCTTGAAGTTAATGTGTTGGTTTCAAGGAGTTTATGAGTTGACCAAGGCGCTATTAAGGAATTATCCAAAGATTGGTCATGTGAGTGTTGAGCTTATTGCAAGCATGTCTTGAAGAAGAAGATTGTGTGATCATTCATGTTTACCTTCAAGACATCATCCAAATGAAGAGAGTTGGAAAGGTTCAGGTTGATCAAGACTAAGTCAGTGAATCAAGTTGATCAAGACTAAGTCAAGAGTGAATCAAGTTGATCAACTCACAAAGCGTAGAAGATGTACCAAGAGGGATCAAGTGATCCCATGGTATGGTAAGCATTGACCATTGTACTTTGTGTACTAACCCATGGTCTATGTGAGAGTTCTATGTGGGGTTAGGTACGTGTCCATGGGCTTGCGTCAAGGGGAAGATATCATACAACCCATGGAAAGGATGACATCAAGTGGTGATCGTCATCAAGATTGTCGTGTGCAAGTTCAAGTGGAGCATCACGAAGAGATCAAGTGCTTGAATCTTGCCATACATTATGGTGTCAATGGACTTGTGAAGATGTGCCGAAGAGTGGCTCACCCATAGTGGGCTATGGGGGAGCAATCATCTACTCTTCATCGAGCCAACACAATCAAGAAAGGTGGTCCAACTTGAGGGAGTCAAGATCGTCATCATCTAGCTCAAGTGGACCATGTGCAAGGCAAAGGTTTGCCCTTGATAGGTTTTCTATTTTACCGGTCTTGTGGTGGTAGTTGGGAGACCGGGTTATAGGATCGTTTATCGTACTATCAAGGGGGGCTCTCAAGTTGGTAGCTTGATCGTATCATTAGTAGAGAGATCAAACCATTGCATCCTTGCATCATGTTTCTTGGTTCTTGTTTGGTTCTCTTTGTGAGTCTTAGAGCTTATGGTCATCTTGATGACAAGCTTGAGTTCATCGAAAACGGAGTTCGCATGCGTCTTCTATGATGTTTTCAGTGTTGGAGGTTTTACCGGTCTTATCCGAGGAAGGGTTCTCACCATTTTCTTATGGGCCTTTTCTATTTTGCTTCTTATTGATATTTCTTTCAAGATTGTGTTAGCCCTTGTCACTACCTCTCCAACAAACTTGGTTTCATCGAATTTGGAGTCCGTTTGCAAAAGTTGTGGCAGTTTTGGTGTTTTGAAAAGGCTACAGCGATACTACCGCGAATTGGAGCGGATGTAATTTTTTACTACCGCTCCAGAGCGGTACTACCGCGGCTCCTACCGCATTAGTATCGCTCCGGACCAAAAAACTCGTCCCAAGTCCTGCGGAGGTAGGCACGGAAGTATTTTTTTTGTACCGCTCGCAAGCAGTAGTACCGCTACCATTTGTGGTAGTACCGTGAGATCGAGCGGTAATACCATGAGGACTAGCGGTAGTACCGCTCCGGCGGTTCTACCGGCCTTTTGCCTCCTTGCTGTTGTTTTTCAAAGGTAGTACTCCTCTGTGCGGGCTGTGAGCATAACGGTTGGATTTTCCCCCACCTATAAAAGGGGGTCTTCTTCCCCATTGAACCTTATCCTTTGAGCTCGTGTTCTTCCCCCATTGTTGACCTTCTCCGAGCTTGCTATCTCTCAATTCCTCCATGGATTCTTGCTAGCTTTTGAGGGGAAAGAGAGAGGAGATCTAGATCCACGTTTCCACCAATCACTTTCTCCTCTATGTGAGGGGAACCCCTTGGATCTAGATCTTGGAGTTCTTGGTGTTCTCCTTCTTGTTCTTCCTCTCATCTTTCTCCCCAGCATTAGTTGCTTCGGTGGGATTTGAGAGAGAAGGACTTGGGCACTCCGTGTGCCCTTGCCATTGCATTTGGTGCATCGGTTTGAGTTCTCCACGTGATACGTGGAAGTTACAAGTTGAGAAGCTTATTACTCTTGGGTGCTTGGCACCCTTGAGCTTGTTACTCTTAGGTGTTTGGACACCCTAGAGCTTGTTCCTCTTGGGTGCCTTGGTGCCCTAGACGGTTGGAGTTGCTCGGAGCTCAATCATTGTGGTGTAAAGCTCCAGGCAAGCGTCGGAGTATCCAATTAGGTTGTGGAGATCGCCTCGAGAAATTTGACGGGTACCGGTGACTGCCCCCAAGGGTTGCCAAAGTATATGGGTTCGGTGACCGCCCCCAAGGGTTGCCATTTGTACGAGTTCGGTGACCACCCTTGTAACGCCCTCGATGCGGCTATATCTCCCACGTGTCGAAGCACGACTTAGAGGCATAACCGCATTGAAAGCAATGTCGCAAGTGAGGTAATCTTCACACAACCCATGTAATACATAAGGGAAAGAGATACATAGTTGGCTTACAATCGCCACTTCACACAAATACATGAATAAAGCATTACAACAACCAAATACAATCAGGGCCCGACTACGGAGCCTAAATAAAAGAAGAACCCCAAATGCGACAAAGGTCCCGATCGACCCCAACTGGGCTCCACTACTGATCAACTAGAACGGAACACCACAAAGGACAAGATCTTCATCGAGCTCCTCCTTGAGCTTGGATGCGTCATCTGCACGGACTCAACGGCACCTGCAAGCTGGTTTTGGAAGTATCTGTGAGCCACGGGGACTCAGCAATCTCGCACCCGCGAGATCAAGACTATTTAAGCTTATGGGTAAGGTAAAGGTATGAGGTGGAGCTGCAGCAAGCGACTAGCATATATGGTGGCTAACATACGCAAATGAGAGCGAGAAGAGAAGGCAAAGCACGGTCGATAAAGGTATGATCAAGAAGTGATCCTGGACTACCTACGTCAAGCATAACTCCAACACCGTGTTCACTTCCCGGACTCCGCCGGAAAGAGACCATCACGGTTACACACGCGGTTGATGTATTTTAATTAAGGTCAACTTCGGGTTTTCTACAATCGGACGTTAACAAATTCCCATCTGCCCATAACCGCGGGCACGGCTTTCGAAAGTTCAAATCCCTGCAGGGGTGTCCCAACTTAGCCCATGACAAGCTCTCACGGTCAACGAAGGAATAGACCTCCACCCGGGACACTCTGATCAGACTCGGTATCCCGGTACAACAAGACATTTCGACAGGGTAGAACTAAACCAGCAACACCGCCCGAATGTGCCGACAAATCCCGATAGGAGCTGCACATATCTCTTTCTCAGGGCACACTCAGATGAGCGCTCCGTACAACTAAAACCAAACCTCGAGTTTCCCCGAGGGGGCGCTGCACAGGACTCTAGTTTGGACCAACACTCAGAGGAGCACTGGCCCGGGGGGTAAAATAATGATGACCCTCAGGAGCGCGACTCCCAAGGGAAAAGAGAAGGCTAGGTGGCAAATGGTAAAACCAATGTTGGGCATTGCTGGAAGAGCTTTACTTAAGGCGAACTGTCAAGGGGTTCCCATTATAGCCCAACCGCGTAAGGGACGCAAAATCTGGGAACATAACACCGATATGACGGAAACTAGGGCGGCAAGAGTGGAACAAAACACCAGGCATAAGGCCGAGCCTTCCACCCTTTACCAAGTATATAGATGCATTAATTAAATAAGATATATTGTGATATCCCAACAAGTAAACATGTTCCAACAAGGAACAACATCTCCATGTTCCAACAAGGAACAAACTTCAAACTTCACCTGCAACTAACAACGCTATAAGAGGGGCTGAGCAAAGCGGTAACATAGCCAATCAACGGTTTGCTAGGACATGGTGGGTTAGAGGTTTGACATGGCAATTTGGGAGGCTGACAAGCAAATGGTAGGCATCGTAGCATTGGCATGGCAAAAGAGCGAGCAAACTAGCATAGCAAAGATAGTAGTGATTTCGAGGGTATGATCATCTTGCCTGAAATCCCGCAAGGAAGAAGAACGAGTCCATGAAGAAGACAAACGGCCGTAGACGAACGAATCCTCACAACTCCGGAACGAAACCGAAGCTAACGAGAGAAGCAACCCGGAAAGAAACAAACAACATAGTAAACAACCAGCACATCAACATGGCATGATGCACAATCAAGTATGATGCATGTCCGGTTTAATGAGGCATGGCATGGGAAAGTGCAACAAACAATACTACAAGTTAAGTGGAGCTCAATATGCAACGAGGTGCATGTTGACGGAACACCACAATAAGTTATTTAGTTTGATCCCGTTTATGTACCCAACAATATTAAATGTTGTTAAACATGGCAAGAGGGTGAAGCAAATGAAAACTACCTATCTAGTCAAGGTTAAATGAGGCCGGAAGCAACAAACAACAATTCCGGAGAATCCCCATATCATATTTATGGATTAGGTACTGTTCTGCCCTAAACACAATTTTAGAGTTGTTAAACATGCAAAGTAAGTACACCATGTTAAACTAGGCAAAATTCTACCCCATTTACATATAAAGTTTATTTAATTCCGAGCTACGGTTAAATATTTATGAATTAAATCATTTTAACATGGCATAGGAGCAAATTAATGCAAACAGCATTTTTAACATTTTAAATATGGATGAAAGTTGGATATTATTAATCTACACAAAATTCTGAGCCAGTTTCATATATAAAACATTTTAATCCGATGCACGGTTTGTGAGTTATTAAATGCATGAACTAGGGGGACTAAACTGCAAAACTGCTGTCTCAGGATAATAGACAAATCGTCCAGACGCTGAAAAAAACATGCATCGGGCCGAATCTGAGGAAGCCCAACAGCGAGGAAGAGAAAAGAGGAGGGGCGCTGGGGTCGGTTCACCCTTGGGCCTGGCCCGGTCGGAGGGAGAGGCAGGCCAGCTGGGCTGGCGCGGTGCGGAGGAGGTGGCCCGGCTGGGCCTGGCGCTGCGGCCCACGCGGCTGGCGAAGGGAGCTGGGGAGGAGGCCGAGCGAGGCCGGCGCTGGAGATGGGCCTTGGGGCGCTCGCGCTGGGGAAGCAGGCAGGTGGGAGATGGATCTGGCCCGGTTCGGAGGAGGTGGCCCACTCGGGCGCGGGCGATCTGGGCCTGGAGGTGCGGGAGGCTGGACCGCGGGGAGCTGGGCCTTCGCGGGGGCGCGGGCGAGCTGGGCTGGTGCGGAGGCCCACGAGGAGGGGCTCGTCTCCCTCGATCCCGATCGGATCGGGGAGGCAGGGGCGGCGGCGCCCGATGGTGAAGCCGGCGAGGGACGGCGGGGCTTCCCCGGTTGCGGCACGGGAAGCAGCGGGGATGGGGAGAGGCGGATCCGACGAGGGAAGGCCCGGATCCGGCGACGACGCGGCAAGACGGGGCCGGCGGGGAGCTTGGTAGGTGGCAGCACGGGAGAAGTACGGCGGGGTCGAAGCGCGGTGGAGACAGGCGGCGGGCGGCGGACGGCGTCGGGGAGGACGAAGGCGGCGCCTCCCGGGCGGCGGCGCGAGGAGATGGACCCGCGCGGGCCGGTTGCGGGCTTTCCGGGCCCGGCGGTGAAGTGGGGAGGCTGGGCGCTGACGTGGCGCGCGGTGAGTGGAGGGGAAGCGGCGGCGGGGTGACATGTCGCGCTCTCATTGGGCGGAGTGAGGTGGCGCGCAGGGACGGACATGTCCGGCGCGGGCGAAATTGTCCGGCGGCGCGAGGTGGACGAAGGTTAGGGTTTAGACTGCGCGAAAAATTCGGAGGGGATCACATATTTATAGGTAGAGGGGGCTAGGAGAGTCCAAAAGAGGTGCGGTTTTCAGCCACGCAATCGTGATCGAACGACCGAGACGATGGAGCAGAGTTAGGTGGGTTTTGGGTCAAAATGGAAGGGTGTTGGGCTGCAACACACACGAGGCCTTCTCGGTCCCTCGGTTAACCGTTGGAGTATCAAACGAAGTCCAAATGGTACGGAACTTGACAGGCGGTCTACCGGTAGTAAACCAAGGCTGCATGAAAAGTCTCGGTCCAATCCGGAAATGTTTAATCCCCACACAAGAAAGAAAGGTAGAAATGACCACCGGAGGAGAACGAAGCGCCGGATTGCAAAACGGACAACGGGGAAAATGCTCGGATGCATGAGACGAACACGTATGCAAATGCAATGCACATGACGACATGATATGAGATGCATGACACACAAGCAATGACAACGCAACAACAACGAATAACTGCACGACACCTGGCACATCGGTCTCGGGGCGTTACAACACTCCACCACTACGAGAGGATCTCGTCCCGAGATCTAGAATGGCACCGGAGGGAAAACAGAAGAGAAAAAGAAAGGTAAAACTAAGTTGCTTCTTTGACCAACGAGTGAAACCATGAACCTTGAGAGGTTGAGCAATTTAAAAGAAAGAGTACAGCAGAGATGAACGAGATTGCAAACAATCCATTAGAAAAGAGGAACAAGGAACATTACGAGGACTTGAAGGTTGCAAAGCTATGAATGACGAGTACAATGGACAAGAAGGAATTGAAATCACTCTGGTTGAAACGAGATAAACAAGGAACAAGGAAGATCAAAATCGGACAGCACTCCGGTTGAAAAGAGATGCAAGACTTGATAAGATGAAAAAGAACTTGAAAGAAAAAGGCAGGACACTCCGGTTAAATGGATAAGCATGAAAAGAACACGATCCTCACGAATCGAGATGGTGAGTGAAAAGAGCAACGTCACAATGCCTCCGGAAGAAAGAATAGAAGATAGGTCATTGGAATAACAGAATGGAGGGGGAAATGGCAACTTCTGCCACAATTGAGCTTGGAAAGCACTCTTCCAAGAAGGTTACAACGGGGTTGTTGGGAAAAACCCAACAACGAAACGAATAAGCTTGTAGTGGGCTTATGGAAAACATCTCAAAATTATGAGGTGACAACCGGCCACTAACGGAAACGATTGCTAGCTTTAGATCGACTAAGAGATGAACACTTCTTCCACCAAGATGATAAAGAGATAACTTGGATCATTGGCAAGCACCACAAATAGCAACATTCCAATAGAAGGCTTTTAGGTGAAATCTATACCAAGATAACTCCAATGAAGAGATTGACGGTTGAAAAGATCTCTTGAACAAAGAGAAAAAGATGGATTTAAATATGTCACTCTTGAAAACTTGTGAATCATGAAACGCGAAGGGAAATTATTAAGAATGACCTAACACCACCTCAAAAGATAAGGTCGAAAGAATTGCACTTCGGAATGCAAGATGAAGAATGCTTGAACTCCTCAAAACAAAACATGTGTTGAGCACCATGTTTATTTTTGAGTATAGCTTGGCTGATCTTAACTTCAAGAGAAATCTTGAAGAACAATTGAAGAATGCAAAGAATCCTTGACGAACCACCATGTAGAGCCTCCATGAAGAACTCCGGTAATAAAAGGATGATAAAAAGAAAGAGAAGTTGAAAACACAAGGTGAAGCCTTGCGATGATTTAGATGGAGCTTCGCGACGAGATAATGCGGAAAACTTAGAACTCCGGAAGAAAGATGAACAACAAGCAGCCAAGAATTTATTCCTCCTGAACAAACTCTGAAGGAAAGGATTAATCACTTGGATGAAACCAGAATAAGAATTATGTTATGCGTATCCTTCACCAATTTAAATTGATGACAAGCAACGGATTTGGCATACTACTTATTCTTGTAGAAAGGATTAAGAGAGATATGGCGTAAACTTGAGAAGGTCTTCAACGAACCACTGGTAGGATTTGGAAAGAACGAATGAATTGATATGATAACAAAGAAAGAGAACTCTTGAACGAACCACCGTAAGAATTGAAATTGAACGTAGCAAATGCACAAGTCCCCGGGAAGAATTGCAAAATGAATGAAGATACTTTAGGGTATTTAGATACATGAGAACGAAGAGATCAAGAACTGATTAGAGGATATTCGATTGATGCACCGGCAAGATAGGAGAATGATAACTGACAGCTGAGAATGAATAAACCTGAATTGATGGACTCTGGATGACAAACTGAGAAGACTCTTGAATATCTCCTGATGGGTGAAAAAGATTCTCACAATCGAAAACAATTATGAGAGGATGGCAACAAGCTAGCACCATGAATCTTGAAGAGAATAGAGCAAGATTAAAGAGAAACTCTTCTTCGGTCTTCAAATGATGAGAATGACAACGAGAAACACCACCAAGACTTATTGAGGCACACCGGAAGAATCAAAAGCGAAGAGGTTGAGCCAACGATGAAAGAATTTGAAAGATCAAGGAGAAAGGCATTTGACTGATGATAACTCAATCTTACATCAAACTTGGAAAAGAATTTGAGAGTAACGCCGGGAAAATAAGAAGAGTCAGGTAAGATCCTGGAAAAAGACCTGTGGGTTAGGGCCCACTCAAAAGAACACCGTTGAAAAGATTTAAAAGAGATGTTGCACCGGTTGAATTAAATGACTTGAATGAGATACCAATCTCGAAAGAGCTTGAACGAATGCAGAGTGGAAACACGAATCTTCGAGATATCTTGAGCACTCCGGAATAACAAATAGCGAGAAGTAGAATGATAATGAGGTGCACCGGTATGAGAAGACATTGAAATGAGGAAAAAAAGGTATGATCAACAAAACTTGACTTGAATCCACCGGAGAAGAGAAAGGAATGAGGAATGACGAACTAGTAGAACATCTTCTTGAGAACCCCCGGGTAAGAACATTGACGGAAAAGAATGGAGAAACTTCACAAAAATAAAAGGATACTTGGTAAAGAAATCTTAGTCCTTGAGGAAAAAAGGTGGGTGGGCGGGAAAAAACAAAGGCAACTTGGAGACGGATGAAACAACCACCGTTGAGAAGAAATGATAATTGGTCTTGCTGATGTTGAAGTGATCGGATCCACTTGAAGAGAAACACGCCGGTTGAAAAGGATTGACATGACAATCTCGATTGTCGAGAAGGATTGGTATTCACATCGGAGTATGAGAACACCATTTCGGAAAGGTATGGAATCAACACTTGACATTGAAGCAACTCGAATACCACAACTCAAAACAAAAACAAAGGACTGGCTTGCAGAATAAGCCGGAACAAACATATGATAGAGATTTCGTCCGAAGTTTTCGTGGTGGGGCCTACACGGGCTCGAGTGTACAGCACCATCATGTACAAGGCAGTGCACATGACATACGAAGTGTCCCCGAACCAGCATAGCCAAGGGTTCTTTAAGACACAACGAGACCACTGTAAAAACGACCGTGAATAGGCGGACCACTAGACGTCGAACCCCAATTTCATATCATACATCTGTCGGGAAGATATCCTAAGAGCTACTTGATTTCCCACCTATGAAACTCCCGAAATTTTCTGGTTATGCAATCAGGTGTTGGGGATACAGGGGAAGCATAATATCTCACCCAAACTAACAAATCCTACATCCAGATGTATCCATCCTTCAACACATAACCAAGAAAACTTCGGAAACCATCTACCTCAACCTTCGAAAAGCATCCGTTATACAAGTTATGGCAATACTCCCGTACTCACCTCAGTACTGGGTTATCGAGGTTATCTCACCAACGAACTGCATAAAAGAGATTTTCGATGTCGGCGTACTAAACTCAGGTATTCCAGAACTGCAACGATAAAATTATGACGACAACACCTCAGAGCTCAACTCCCCGGGACACTTCCACAAAACCCCTGACAGGAGGCACCAAGACAATGTTCTCGTCATAAAACCATCGGAACGATTCCAAGATACCCGCGTGATCCTAAAATTTTTTTTAGTGAAATTTGAGAAGAGAAGAGTCAAAACTCTACGTCAGGATGCCTTACCAGAGCGATGGGGAGACTGGGAAGTAAAAAGAATTCCTAACTCTCCGATATATAATTCCTAAATGACTCAAAACATCTTTTCTAGACACAACTCGGCTGCTAAAAACGATCAAGCAATGGGGCTCCTAAGGTCGGGGAAGGCTCTGATTACCAACTTGTAACGCCCTCGATGCGGCTATATCTCCCACGTGTCGAAGCACGACTTAGAGGCATAACCGCATTGAAAGCAATGTCGCAAGTGAGGTAATCTTCACACAACCCATGTAATACATAAGGGAAAGAGATACATAGTTGGCTTACAATCGCCACTTCACACAAATACATGAATAAAGCATTACAACAACCAAATACAATCAGGGCCCGACTACGGAGCCTAAATAAAAGAAGAACCCCAAATGCGACAAAGGTCCCGATCGACCCCAACTGGGCTCCACTACTGATCAACTAGAACGGAACACCACAAAGGACAAGATCTTCATCGAGCTCCTCCTTGAGCTTGGATGTGTCATCTGCACGGACTCAACGGCACCTGCAAGCTGGTTTTGGAAGTATCTGTGAGCCACGGGGACTCAGCAATCTCGCACCCGCGAGATCAAGACTATTTAAGCTTATGGGTAAGGTAAAGGTATGAGGTGGAGCTGCAGCAAGCGACTAGCATATATGGTGGCTAACATACGCAAATGAGAGCGAGAAGAGAAGGCAAAGCACGGTCGATAAAGGTATGATCAAGAAGTGATCCTGGACTACCTACGTCAAGCATAACTCCAACACCGTGTTCACTTCCCGGACTCCGCCGGAAAGAGACCATCACGGTTACACACGCGGTTGATGTATTTTAATTAAGGTCAACTTCGGGTTTTCTACAACCGGACGTTAACAAATTCCCATCTGCCCATAACCGCGGGCACGGCTTTCGAAAGTTCAAATCCCTGCAGGGGTGTCCCAACTTAGCCCATGACAAGCTCTCACAGTCAACGAAGGAATAGACCTCCACCCGGGACACTCCGATCAGACTCGGTATCCCGGTACAACAAGACATTTCGACAGGGTAAAACTAAACCAGCAACACCGCCCGAATGTGCCGACAAATCCCGATAGGAGCTGCACATATCTCTTTCTCAGGGCACACTCAGATGAGCGCTCCGTACAACTAAAACCAAACCTCGAGTTTCCCCGAGGGGGCGCTGCACAGGACTCTAGTTTGGACCAACACTCAGAGGAGCACTGGCCCGGGGGGTAAAATAATGATGACCCTCAGGAGCGCGACTCCCAAGGGAAAAGAACAGGCTAGGTGGCAAATGGTAAAACCAATGTTGGGCATTGCTGGAAGAGCTTTACTTAAGGCGAACTGTCAAGGGGTTCCCATTATAGCCCAACCGCGTAAGGGACGCAAAATCCGGGAACATAACACCGATATGACGGAAACTAGGGCGGCAAGAGTGGAACAAAACACCAGACATAAGGCCGAGCCTTCCACCCTTTACCAAGTATATAGATGCATTAATTAAATAAGATATATTGTGATATCTCAACAAGTAAACATGTTCCAACAAGGAACAACATCTCCATGTTCCAACAAGGAACAAACTTCAAACTTCACCTGCAACTAACAACGCTATAAGAGGGGCTGAGCAAAGCGGTAACATAGCCAATCAACGGTTTGCTAGGACATGGTGGGTTAGAGGTTTGACATGGCAATTTGGGAGGCTGACAAGCAAATGGTAGGCATCGTAGCATTGGCATGGCAAAAGAGCGAGCAAACTAGCATAGCAAAGATAGTAGTGATTTCGAGGGTATGATCATCTTGCCTGAAATCCCGCAAGGAAGAAGAACGAGTCCATGAAGAAGACAAACGGCCGTAGACGAACGAATCCTCACAACTCCGGAACGAAACCGAAGCTAACGAGAGAAGCAACCCGGAAAGAAACAAACAACATAGTAAACAACCAGCACATCAACATGGCATGATGCACAATCAAGTATGATGCATGTCCGGTTTAATGAGGCATGGCATGGGAAAGTGCAACAAACAATACTACAAGTTAAGTGGAGCCCAATATGCAACGAGGTGCATGTTGACGGAACACCACAATAAGTTATTTAGTTTGATCCCGTTTATGTACCCAACAATATTAAATGTTGTTAAACATGGCAAGAGGGTGAAGCAAATGAAAACTACCTATCTAGTCAAGGTTAAATGAGGCCGGAAGCAACAAACAACAATTCCGGAGAATCCCCATATCATATTTATGGATTAGGTACTGTTCTGCCCTAAACACAATTTTAGAGTTGTTAAACATGCAAAGTAAGTACACCATGTTAAACTAGGCAAAATTCTACCCCATTTACATATAAAGTTTATTTAATTCCGAGCTACGGTTAAATAGTTATGAATTAAATCATTTTAACATGGCATAGGAGCAAATTAATGCAAACAGCATTTTTAACATTTTAAATATGGATGAAAGTTGGATATTATTAATCTACACAAAATTCTGAGCCAGTTTCATATATAAAACATTTTAATCCGATGCACGGTTTGTGAGTTATTAAATGCATGAACTAGGGGGGCTAAACTACAAAACTGGTGTCTCAGGATAATAGACAAATCGTCCAAACGCTGAAAAAAACATGCATCGGGCCGAATCTGAGGAAGCCCAACAGCGAGGAAGAGAAAAGAGGAGGGGCGCTGGGGTCGGCTCACCCTTGGGCCTGGCCCGGTCGGAGGGAGAGGCAGGCCAGCTGGGCTGGCGCGGTGCGGAGGAGGTGGCCCGGCTGGGCCTGGCGCTGCGGCCCACGCGGCTGGCGAAGGGAGCTGGGGAGGAGGCCGAGCGAGGCCGGCGCTGGAGATGGGCCTTGGGGCGCTCGCGCTGGGGAAGCAGGCCGGTGGGAGATGGATCTGGCCCGGTTCGGAGGAGGTGGCCCACTCGGGCGCGGGCGATCTGGGCCTGGAGGCGCGGGAGGCTGGACCGCGGGGAGCTGGGCCTTCGCGGGGGCGCGGGCGAGCTGGGCTGGTGCGGAGGCCCACGAGGAGGGGCTCGTCTCCCTCGATCCCGATCGGATCGGGGAGGCAGGGACGGCGGCGCCCGATGGTGAAGCCGGCGAGGGACGGCGGGGCTTCCCCGGTTGCGGCACGGGAAGCAGCGGGGATGGGGAGAGGCGGATCCGATGAGGGAAGGCCCGGATCCGGCGACAACGCGGCAAGACGGGGCCGGCGGGGAGCTTGGTAGGTGGCGGCACGGGAGAAGTACGGCGGGGTCGAAGCGCGGTGGAGACAGGCGGCGGGCGGCGGACGGCGTCGGGGAGGACGAAGGCGGCGCCTCCCGGGCGGCAGCGCGAGTAGATGGACCCGCGCGGGCCGGTTGCGGGCTTTCCGGGCCCGGCGGCGAAGTGGGGAGGCTGGGCACTGACGTGGCGCGCGGTGAGTGGAGGGGAAGCGGCGGCGGGGTGACATTTCGCGCTCTCATTGGGCGGAGTGAGGTGGCGCGCGGGGACGGACATGTCCGGCGCGGGCGAAATTGTCCGGCGGCGCGAGGTGGACGAAGGTTAGGGTTTAGACTGCGCGAAAAATTCGGAGGGGATCACATATTTATAGGTAGAGGGGGCTAGGAGAGTCCAAAAGAGGTGCGGTTTTCGGCCACGCGATCGTGATCGAATGACCGAGACGATGGAGCAGAGTTAGGTGGGTTTTGGGTCAAAATGGAAAGGTGTTGGGCTGCAACACACACGAGGCCTTCTCGGTCCCTCGGTTAACCGTTGGAGTATCAAACGAAGTCCAAATGGTACGAAACTTGACAGGCGGTCTACCGGTAGTAAACCAAGGCCGCATGACAAGTCTCGGTCCAATCCGGAAATGTTTAATCCCCACACAAGAAAGAAAGGTAGAAATGACCACCGGAGGAGAACGAAGCGCCGGATTGCAAAACGGACAACGGGGAAAATGCTCGGATGCATGAGACGAACATGTATGCAAATGCAATGCACATGACGACATGATCTGAGATGCATGACACGCAAGCAATGACAACGCAACAACAGCGAATAACTGCACGACACCTGGCACATCGGTCTCGGGGCGTTACAACCCTCAAGGGTCCCTTAGTGGAATCACGACATCTTGCATTGTGCGAGGGCGTGAGGAGATTACGTTGGCCCTAGTGGCTTCGTGGGGAGCATTGTTCCTCCACACCGCTCCCAACGGAGATTAGCATCCGCAAGGGTGTGAACTTCGGGATACATCATCGTCTCCGCGTGCCTCGGTTATCTCTTACCCGAGCCCTTTACTTATGCACTTTACTTTGTGATAGCCATATTGTTCTTTGTCATATATCTTGCTATCACATAGTTGCTTATCTTGCTTAGCGTAAGTTGTTAGTGCACATAGGTGAGCCTAGTTGTTTTAGGTTTTGTGCTTGACAAATTAACCGCTAGGTTTATTCCGCATTTGTTCAAGCCTAAACCGTAATTATTTTAAAGCGCCTATTCACCCCCCCTCTAGGCGACTTCCTCGATCTTTCAATTGGTATCAGAGCCTCGTCTCTCCTTGTTAGGCTTAACCGCCTAGAGAGTAAAGATTTCAACTAGGGTATTAGGATTCTCTGACACTCTTAGTTTGGGTAATTCGCATGCTTAATATCTTTAGGGTCATGGACCAAAATTTAGAGCAAATTGTAGATATGGGTTTTTCTCCTCCAAAGGATCCCCAAAGATTATCTTTAGAGAATGAGAAAAACTCTTATCTCAATGCTCAAGCTTCTAATGTGCTTTTCGATGCTTTGAGCAATATAGTTATATTTTAACTCATGTCGTTTCGGGATGCTCATGAGTTGTGGACGAAGATTCAAGATAAATATGGTGTGTCCAAGTTTTGTGGCGATGATTGTTCTCCCTCCACCTTCGGCCGTGTTGCCTTCTCAACTTCTTATACTTCACCTACATGTGGATTGCCACAAGGTAATGCTATGGTGAGTAGTGTTGGTCATTGCAATGATGATAGTGTGCTAATCGTTGGTGACTCTTCATCACTATCTTATTGCAATGCTCCTTCTTTGGACTTTAACACTTTGAGCACTCCAAATGTTTCACATGCTTGTGTTGATAGTCCTAGCATATCATGTAGAAATTGCTTGACTAAATCTCATGATGATATGCTTGCGATGTCTTGTTGCCATGATAAAAATGCATCTATTTCCTCGAATTGTTGTGCTAACAACGTAGAGGAAATCGAACACTCCATGGAACAAGATGTGGTGCTTAATGGTGCCTCAAGGGATCCTACATCATCATCTATTGCTTTTTGCCTTATGGCTAAGGTGTCAAAGGTACCTCCTTCTTTGTACCCCTATGTCTCTTGATGATGATGTTGATGCTAATGGTGATGAGGATAATGATGAAGAGATTGATAATATTGAAGGAAATATACCCTAGAGGCAATAATAAAGTTATTATTTATTTCCTCATATCATGATAAATGTTTATTATTCATGCTAGAATTGTATTAACCGGAAACATGATACATGTGTGAATACATAGACAAACATAGTGTCACTAGTATGCCTCTACTTGACTAGCTCATTAATCAAAGATGGTTATGTTTCCTAACCATAGACATGTGTTGTCATTTGATTAATGGGATCACATCATTAGGAGAATGTTGTGATTGACTTGACCCATTCCGTTAGCTTAGCACTTGAACATTTAGTATGTTGCTATTGCTTTCTTCATGACTTATACAAAGTTCC
The DNA here is from genome assembly GCF_018294505.1 of Triticum aestivum. Lineage (NCBI taxonomy): Eukaryota > Viridiplantae > Streptophyta > Magnoliopsida > Poales > Poaceae > Triticum > Triticum aestivum. The sequence goes on along the minus strand of NC_057801.1, from coordinate 535,649,034 downwards.
TACAACTATGAGATTGTGCAACTCCCGTTTACCGGAGGAACACTTTGTGTGCTACCAAACGTCACAACGTAACTAGGTGATTATAAAGGTGCTCTACAGGTGTCTCCAAAGGTACATGTTGAGTTGGCATAATTCGAGATTAGGTTTTGTCACTCCGATTGTCGGAGAGGTATCTCTGGGCCCTCTCGGTAATACTCATCACTTAAGCCTTGCAAGCATTGTGACTGATGAGTTAGTTATGAAATGATGTATTACGGAATGAGTAAAGAGACTTGCCGGTAACGAGATTGAACTAGGTATTGGATACCGACGATCGAATCTCGGGCAAGTAACATACCGATGACAAAGGGAACAACGTATGTTGTTATGCGGTTTGACCGATAAAGATCTTCGTAGAATATGTAGGAACCAATATGAACATCCAGGTTCCACTATTGGTTATTGACCAAGAATAGTTCTAGGTCATGTCTACATAGTTCTCGAACCCGTAGGGTCCGCACACTTAACGTTACGATGACAGTTTTATTATGAGTTTATAAGTTTTGATGTACCGAAGTTTGTTCAGAGTCCCAGATGTGATCATGGACATGACGAGGAGTCTCGAAATGGTCGAGACATAAAGATTGATATATTGGACGACTATATTCGGACACCGGAAGTGTTCCGGGTGATTTCGGAGAAAACCGGAGTGCCGGAGGGTTACCGGACCCCCCGGGAGAGTTAATGGGCCACATGGGCCTTAGTGGAAAGAGAGAGGGGCGGCCAGGGTGGGCCGCGCGCCCCTCTCCCTCTGGTCCGAATTGGACTAGGAGGGGGGGCGGCACCCCCCTCTTTCCTTCCCCCTCTTCCCCTTCCTTTCCCCCTCCTAGTAGGAGTAGGAAAGGGGGAATCCTACTCCTACTAGGAGGAGGACTCCTCCTCCTTGGCGCGCCCACAAGGGCCGGCCGGCCTCCCCCTTGCTCCTTATACGGGGGCGGGGGGCACCCTATGACACACAAGTTGATCTACGGATCGTTCCTTAGCCGTGTGCGGTGCCCCCCTCCACCATATTCCACCTCGGTCATATCATCGCAGAGTTTAGGCGAAGCCCTGTGCCGGTAGAACATCATCATTGTCACCATGCCGTCGTGCTGACGGAACTCATCCCAGACGCTTTGCTGGATTGGAGCCCGGGGAACGTCATCGAGCTGAACGTGTGCTGAACACGGAGGTGCCGTACATTTGGTGCTTGGATTGGTTGAATCGTGAAGATGTACGACTACATCAACCGCGTTGTCATAACGCTTCCGCTTACGGTCTACGAGGGTACGTGGACAACACTCTCCACTCTCGTTGCTATGCCATCACCATGATCTTGCGTGTGCGTAGGAATTTTTTTTGAAATTACTACGTTCCCCAACAGTGGCATCCGAGCCTAGGTTTTATGCGTTGATGTTATATGCATGAGTAGAACACAAGTGAGTTGTGGGCGATACAAGTCATACTGCTTACCAGCATGTCATACATTGGTTCGGCGGTATTGTTGGATGAAGCGGCCCGGACCGACATTACGCGTATGCTTACGCGAGACTGGTTCTACCGACGTGCTTTGCACACAGGTGGCTGGCGGGTGTCAGTTTCTCCAACTTTAGTTGAACCGATTGTGGCTACGCCCGGTCCTTGCGAAGGTTAAAACAGCACTAACTTGACGAACTATCGTTGTGGTTTTGATGCGTAGGTAAGAACGGTTCTTGCTAAGCCCGTAGCAGCCACGTAAAACTTGCAACAACAAAGTAGAGGACGTCTAACTTGTTTTTGCAGGGCATGTTGTGATGTGATATGGTCAAGACGTGATGCTATATTTATTGTATGAGATGATCATGTTTTGTAACCGAAGTTATCGGCAACTGGCAGGAGCCATATGGTTGTCGCTTTATTGTATGAAATGCAAACGCCCTGTAATTGCTTTACTTTATCACTAAGCGGTAGCGATAGTCGTAGAAGCAATAGATGGCGTAAACGACAACGATGCTACAATGGAGATCAAGGTGTCGTGCCGGTGACGATGGTGATCACGACGGTGCTTCGGAGATGGAGATCACAAGCACAAGATGATGATGGCCATATCATATCACTTATATTGATTGCATGTGATGTTTATCCTTTATGCATCTTATCTTGCTTTGATTGACGGTAGCATTTTAAGATGATCTCTCACTAAAATTATCAAGAAGTGTTCTCCCTGAATATGCACCGTTGCCAAAGTTCGTCGTGCCCAGACACCACGTGATGATCGGGTGTGATAAGCTCTACGTCCATCTACAACGGGTGCAAGCCAGTTTTGCACACGCAGAATATTCAGGTTATACTTGACGAGCCTAGCATATGCAGATATGGCCTCGGAACACAGAGACCGAAAGGTCGAGCGTGAATCATATAGTAGATATGATCAACATAGTGATGTTCACCATTGAAAACTACTCCATCTCACGTGATGATCGGTTATGGTTTAGTTGATTTGGATCACGTAATCACTTAGATGACTAGAGAGATATCTATCTAAGTGGGAGTTCTTAAGTAATATGATTAATTGAACTTAAATTTATCATGAACTTAGTACCTGATAGTATTTTGCTTGTCTATGTTTGTTGTAGATAGATGGCTCGTGCTGTTGTTCCGTTGAATTTTAATGCGTTCCTTGAGAAAGCAAAGTTGAAAGATGATGGTAGCAATTACACGGACTGGGTCCGTAACTTGAGGATTATCCTCATTGCTGCACAGAAGAATTACGTCCTGGAAGCACCGCTGGGTGCCAGGCCTGCTGCAGGAGCAACACCAGATGTTGTGAACGTCTGGCAGAGCAAAGCTGATGACTACTCTATAGTTCAGTGTGCCATGCTTTACGGCTTAGAACCGGGTCTTCAACGACGTTTTGAACGTCATGGAGCATATGAGATGTTCCAGGAGTTGAAGTTAATATTTCAAGCAAATGCCCGGATTGAGAGATATGAAGTCTCCAATAAGTTCTACAGCTGCAAGATGGAGGAGAATAGTTCTGTCAGTGAGCATATACTCAAAATGTCTAGGTATAATAATCACTTGATTCAACTGGGAGTTAATCTTCCGGATGATAGCGTCATTGACAGAATTCTCCAATCACTGCCACCAAGCTACAAGAGCTTCATGATGAACCATAATATGCAAGGGATGAACAAGACAATTCCCGAGCTCTTCGCAATGCTAAAGGCTGCGGAGGTAGAAATCAAGAAGGAGCATCAAGTGTTGATGGTCAACAAGACCACTAGTTTCAAGAAAAAGGGCAAAGGGAAGAAGAAGGGGAACTTCAAGAAGAACAGCAAGCAAGTTGCTGCTCAAGAGAAGAAACCCAAGTCTGGACCTAAGCCTGAAACTGAGTGCTTCTACTGCAAGCAAACTGGTCACTGGAAGCGGAACTGCCCCAAGTATTTGGCGGATAAGAAGGATGGCAAAGTGAATAAAGGTATATGTGATATACATGTTATTGATGTGTACCTAACTAGAGCTCGTAGTAGCACCTGGGTATTTGATACTGGTTCTGTTGCTAATATTTGCAACTCGAAACAGGGACTACGGAATAAGCGAGCACTGGCCAAGGACGAGGTGACGATGCGCGTGGGAAACGGTTCCAAAGTCGATGTGATCGCGGTCGGCACGCTACCTCTACATCTACCTTCGGGATTAGTTTTAGACCTGAATAATTGTTATTTGGTGCCAGCGTTGAGCATGAACATTAGATCTGGATCTTGTTTGATGCGAGACGGTTATTCATCTAAATCAGAGAATAATGGTTGTTCTATTTATATGAGTAATATCTTTTATGGTCATGCACCCTTGAAGAGTGGTCTATTTTTATTGAATCTCGATAGTAGTGATACACATATTCATAATGTCGAAGCCAAAAGATGCAGAGTTGATAATGATAGTGCAACCTATTTGTGGCACTGCCGTTTAGGTCATATCGGTGTAAAGCGCATGAAGAAACTCCATACTGATGGACTTTTGGAATCACTTGATTATGAATCACTTGGTACTTGCGAACCGTGCCTCATGGGCAAGATGACTAAAACACCGTTCTCCGGTACTATGGAGAGAGCAACAGATTTGTTGGAAATCATACATACAGATGTATGTGGACCGATGAATATTGAAGCTCGTGGCGGATATCGTTATTTTCTCACCTTCACAGATGATTTGAGCAGATATGGGTATATCTACTTAATGAAACACAAGTTTGAAACATTTGAAAAGTTCAAAGAATTTCAGAGTGAAGTGGAAAATCATCGTAAAAAGAAAATTAAGTTTCTATGATCTGATCGTGGAGGAGAATATTTGAGTTACGAGTTTGGTTTACATTTGAAACAATGCGGAATAGTTTCGCAACTCACGCCACCCGGAACACCACAACGAAATGGTGTGTCCGAATGTCGTAATCGTACTTTACTAGATATGGTGCGATCTATGATGTCTCTTACTGATTTACCGCTATCGTTTTGGGGTTATGCTTTAGAGACGGCTGCATTCACATTGAATAGGGCACCATCAAAATCCGTAGAGACGACGCCTTATGAACTATGGTTTGGCAAGAAACCAAAGTTGTCGTTTCTTAAAGTTTGGGGGTGCGATGCTTATGTGAAAAAACTTCAACCAGATAAGCTCGAACCCAAATCACAGAAATGTGTCTTCATAGGATACCCAAAAGAGACTGTTGGGTACACCTTCTATCACAGATCCAAAGGCAAGACATTCGTTGCTAAGAATGGATCCTTTCTAGAAAAAGAGTTTCTCTCGAAAGAAGTGAGTGGGAGGAAAGTAGAACTTGATGAGATAACTATGTCTGCTCCCTTATTGGAAAGTAGTTCATCACAGAAATCAGTTCTTGTGACATCTACACCAATTAGTGAGGAAGATAATGATATTGATCATCAAACTTCAGATCAAGTTTCTACTGAACCTCGTAGGTCTACCAGAATAAAATCTGCACCAGAGTGGTACAGTAATCCTATTCTGGAAGTCATGTTACTTGACCATGATGAACCTACGAACTATGAGGAAGCGATGATGAGCCCAGATTCCGCAAAATGGCTAGAAGCCATAAATCTGAGATGGGATCCATGTATGAGAACAAAGTATGGACTTTGGTTGACTTGCCCGATGATCGGCAAGCCATTGAGAATAAATGGATCTTTAAGAAGAAGACTGACGCTGACGGTAATGTAATTGTCTATAAAGCACGACTTGTTGCGGAAGGTTTTCGACAAGTTCAAGGGGTTGACTATGATGATACTTTCTCACCCGTAGCGATGCTTAAATCTGTCCGAATCATGTTAGTGATTGCCGCATTTTATGATTATGAAATTTGGCAGATGGATGTCAAAACTGCATTTCTGAATGGATTTCTGGAAGAAGAGTTGTATATGATGCAACCGGAAGGTTTTGTCGATCCTAAGGGAGCTAACAAAGTGTGCAAGCTCCAGCGATCAATCTATGGTCAGGTGCAAGACTCTCGGAGTTGGAATAAATGCTTTGATAGTGTGATCAAAGCATATGGTTTTATACAGACTTTTGGAGAAGCCTGTATTTACAAGAAAGTGAGTGGGAGCTATGTAGCATTTCTAATATTATATGTGGATGACATATTGTTGATTGGAAATGATATAGAATTTCTGAATAGCATAAAAGGATACTTGAATAAAAGTTTTTCAATGAAAGACCTCGGTGAAGCTGCTTACATATTGGGCATTAAGATCTGTAGAGATAGATCAAGACGCTTGATTGGACTTTCACAATGCACGTACCTTGATAAAGTGTTGAAAAGGTTCAATATGGATCAGGCGAAGAAAGGGTTCTTGCCTGTATTACAAGGTATAAAGTTGAGTCAGACTCAATGCCCGACCACTGCAGAAGATAGAGAGAAAATGAAAGGAGTTCCCTATGCCTCAGCCATAGGCTCTATCATGTATGCAATGCTATGTACCAGACCTGATGTGTGCCTCGCTATTAGTTTGGCAGGGAGGTACCAAAGTAATCCAGGAGTGGGTCACTGGACAGCGGTCAAGAACATCCTGAAATACCTGAAAAGGACTAAGGATATGTTTCTCGTATATGGAGGTGACAAAGAGCTAGTCGTAAATGGTTACGTCGATGCAAGCTTTGACACTGATCCAGACGATTCTAAATCGCAAACCGGATACATATTTTTATTAAACGGTGGAGCTGTAAGTTGGTGCAGTTCTAAACAAAGCGTCGTGGCGGGATCTACATGTGAAGCGGAGTACATAGCTGCTTCGGAAGCAGCAAATGAAGGAGTCTGGATGAAGGAGTTCATTTCCGATCTAGGTGTTATACCTAGTGCATCGGGACCAATGAAGATCTTCTGTGACAATACTGGTGCAATTGCCTTGGCAAAGGAATCCAGATTTCACAAGAGGACCAAGGATTCAAGAGACGCTTCAATTCCATTCGGGACCAAGTCCAAGTGGGAGACATAGAGATTTGCAAGATACATACGGATCTGAATGTTGCAGACCCATTAACTAAGCCTCTCTCACGAGCAAAACATGATCAGCACCAAGACTCCATGGGTGTTAGAATCATTATTATGTAATCTAGATTATTGACTCTAGTGCAAGTGGGAGACTGAAGGAAATATGCCCTAGAGGCAATAATAAAGTTATTATTTATTTCCTCATATCATGATAAATGTTTATTATTCATGCTAGAATTGTATTAACTGGAAACATGATACATGTGTGAATACATAGACAAACATAGTGTCACTAGTATGCCTCTACTTGACTAGCTCATTAATCAAAGATGGTTATGTTTCCTAACCATAGACATGTGTTGTCATTTGATTAATGGGATCACATCATTAGAAGAATGTTGTGATTGACTTGACCCATTCCATTAGCTTAGCACTTGATCGTGTAGGATGTTGCTCTTGCTTTCTTCATGACTTATACAAAGTTCCTACAACTATGTGATTGTGCAACTCTCGTTTACCGGAGGAACACTTTGTGTGCTACCAAACGTCACAACGTAACTAGGTGATTATAAAGGTGCTCTACAGGTGTCTCCAAAGGTACATGTTGAGTTGGCATAATTCAAGATTAGGTTTTGTCACTCCGATTGTCGGAGAGGTATCTCTGGGCCCTCTCGGTAATACTCATCACTTAAGCCTTACAAGCATTGTAACTAATGAGTTAGTTATGAAATGATGTATTACGGAACGAGTAAAGAGACTTGCCGGTAACGAGATTGAACTAGGTATTGGATACCGACGATCGAATCTCGGGCAAGTAACATACCGATGATAAAGGGAACAACGTATGTTGTTATGCGGTTTGACCGATAAGATCTTCGTAGAATATGTAGGAACCAATATGAACATCCAGGTTCCACTACTGGTTATTGACCGAGAATAGTTCTAGGTCATGTCTACATGGTTCTCGAACCCGTAGGGTCCGCACACTTAACGTTACGATGACAGTTTTATTATGAGTTTATAAGTTTTGATGTACTGAAGTTTGTTCGGAGTCCCGGATGTGATCACGGACATGACGAGGAGTCTCGAAATGGTCGAGACATAAAGATTGATATATAGGACGACTATATTCGGACACCGGAAGTGTTCCAGGTGATTTTGGAGAAAACCGGAGTGCCGGAGGGTTACCGGAACCCCCCTGGGAGAGTTAATGGGCCACATGGGCCTTAGTGGAAAGAGAGAGGAGCGGCCAGGGTGGGCCGCGCACCCCCTCTCCCTCTGGTCCGAATTGGACTAGGAGGGGGGGGCGGCGGCGCCCCCCTCTTTCCTCCCCCCTCTCCCCCTTCCTTTCCCCTCCTAGTAGGAGTAGGAAAGGGGGAGTCCTACTCCTACTAGGAGGAGGACTCCTCCTCCTTGGCGCGCCCACAAGGGCCGGCCGGCCTTCCCCCTTGCTCCTTTATATACGGGGGCGGGGGGGCACCCTATGACACACAAGTTGATCTACGGATCGTTCCTTAGCCGTGTGTGGTGCCCCCTCCACCATATTCCACCTCAGTCATATCATCGCGGAGTTTAGGCGAAGCCCTGCGCCGGTAGAACATCATCATTGTCACCACGCCGTCGTGCTGACGGAACTCATCCCCAACGCTTTGTTGGATTGGAGCCCGGGGAACGTCATCGAGCTGAACGTGTGCTGAACACGGAGGTGCCGTACGTTCGGTGCTTGGATCGGTCGAATCGTGAAGACGTACGACTACATCAACCGCGTTATCATAACGCTTCCGCTTACGGTCTACGAGGGTACGTGGACAACACTCTCCCCTCTAGTTTCTATGCCATCACCATGATCTTGCGTGTGCGTAGGAAATTTTTTGAAATTACTATGTTCCCCAACAAATGTTGCCTCCTTAAAAACTAAGGGGGAAATGATTTTTAAAGCTCTTCATAAAAATAAAATTGCTCGTTCCAACTTCATGGAAATAATGTCCATTGCCATTGATGGCAAGAAATACATTGAGGAGTTGGAATCTCATCTAGAGGAGCATGAGGTCACCATTGAGAAAATGGAAGCTCATGAGCGTGATTACGTAAATGAGATCGCGGAGCTATCTCAAGCTCTTGAACATGAACAAACCTCCTCTGAATCTCTTGAGGAGACTTTTTCTCTAGAATTATCTAGAGTGAGGGAATCTCATGATAGAGCTCTTGAGGTGGCCAATGATTTCAAAACTAAAAATTCTAAGCTTGAAGTTGCTCATGCTAGACTCCTTGAGGACTTTGAGCAACTCGAAAATGGCTCTAGGGTCATTAATTAAGAGTGAGCTCATCGAACTCACCGAGTCTCATCCTCAACTTAAAGCTTCCTATTTGAAAGAGCTTGCCAAGTTGCCTCCTCCTCTTGTTTTCAATGATGATGCTTGTGCTACTAACTCTATTTCTTGTCAAGCATCCATTTTGAAGGAGAATGTTGAGCTACGGGCTCAACTTGAGTTGCTATCTATCAATTATGGGAAATTGGAAGAAAGCCATGAAAAGCTCTCAAGCTCTCATGATGATCTTCTAGTATCCCATAATGTGCTAAAGATAGCTCATGAGGCCATGATTGCTAAGGTAACATCAAGTGAGCCTCATGTGGATACTAGCACTACTTTTAGTCAAAATGCTATACTGCCTTGTGCTAGTCCTCATGATTCATCCATGCATAACATTGGTACATCTTGTGATGAATTGCTTTCCTTGCCTTGTTGCTCTCACGATGAAGTTTATACTTCCTCTAGTGCTTGTATTGAGACTAACCATGTAGAGGAAATCAAAGAGCTCAAGGCACAAGTCACTTCTTTGAAGAAAGACTTGGAAAAGTGTCATGAAGGGAAGGCCACACTCAACAATATCTTGAGTGTGCAAAAATCCCCCAATGACAAAGGTGGACTTGGATTCAACTCCAACAAGAAGAAGAAGTCCAAGTTGAACAATAAGAAGGGCCAATAACAAGTCAAGAATTCGGCCAAGATTATTTGCTTCAAGTGCAAAATTGAAGGGCATCATGTTAGATCTTTCCCATTAAAGAAGAAGGCCATTAGTGACAAGCAACAAGGGAAGAGGCCACAAGTTCAATCTCATGCTCAACCTCAAGTTGAAGAAACGCCACTTCCCAAGAAGACTCAAGTTAATGCTTCTCTTGTGGAAAAATCAAGTGAGAAGAAAGTGAAGAGTAGACGTTGCTACTTATGTCGTGAGAAAGGTCACGTCGCTTCTTCATGCACTAGTGGTAACTTATCCAACCCAATTATTATTGATGATATTTATTCTCTTAGGAAGGATAATGTTGGCAATGTGTTTGCCAAAATTGTTGGTACTCAAAGTGGCGTCAAGAAAAGAACCATTTGGGTAGCCAAGCCTATTGTGACTAACCTCTTAGGACCCAACTTGGTTGGGGACCAACAAGCTCAAACTTGATCAATAGGTGTTGTTGGAGGGCATTGGAGACTTGGCTACATTATGAAGAATTAAGGGGACTTCATCATTCTTATTGTCTCAAGCCAAGTCAATTGGATTATCAAGTTTCTATCTTATATCCAATGTGCCTCCTTGCGGTAACTTGTACTTAAATTGTTTACATTGAAAGTTACTTGACCCCTTGCATGTTTTGGTTTTGTTCCTTGCATGTGTTTGTATATGTTGTGAGTCCAACTTGCTTATCTAGAGCAATCAAGTATGTGTGTGTTGGTTTGCACATCATGTACGTGTGTGTCGTGCGTTGAGTCTTTATGCTTCTTGTTTGTACCCTAGTTGACTCTTGTGAGAGATTAATGGAATATCCCATTATGGGGGAGTGATGTGGGTTGTACACCTCACAATCCTATAATTGCGTGTACAGGAGTAATACCATCTAGTATTGATATTTCAAGATTATCTAGTCGCTATGTGGTATGTCTTCTCATGAGAAATTCAAATTCTAAATAGTCCATTAATTATCTCTCGTTGGATCCTCTTATTGCCTCTTGTTAACTTTTCTTTGGTATCACATTATGGGGGAGTAATATGCTATGTGCATATTACAAGCCTAGAAAATGTGTACATTTGAGATATTGTCACTTAGAGTTGATATGATTAATTATCTTGTTCCTAAGTGACATGTTAGCTCTACAAGTTGCAATTTGCTTGTGTTTGTTATGAATATGATGTTGGATGTCCTTGTTATTGATGTCTACTATACAACCTTCTTCTTGTAGACGTTGTTGGGCCTGCAAGTGCACAGGTTTGTAGGACAATAGCAAATTTCCCTCAAGTGGATGACCTAAGGTTTATAAATCCGTGGGAGGCGTAGGATGAAGATGGTCTCTCTCAAACAACCCTGCAACCAAATAATAAAGAGTCTCTTGTGTCCCCACCACACCCAATACAATGGTAAATTGTATAGGTGCACTAGTTTGGCGAAGAGATGGTGATACAAGTGCAATATGGATGGTAGATAAAGGTATTTGTAATCTGAAATTATAAAAACAGCAAGGTACCTAATGATAAAAGTGAGCATAAATGGTATTGCAATGGTAGGAAACAAGGCCTAGGGTTCATACTTTCACTAGTGCAAGTTCTCTCAACAATAATAACATAGATAGATCATATAACAATCCCTCAACATGCAACAAAGAGTCACTCCAAAGCCACTAATAGCGGAGAACAAACAAAGAGATTATGGTAGGGTACGAAACCACCTCAAAGTTATCATTTCTGTTCTATCTATTCAAGAGTTCGTAGTAAAATAACATGAAGCTATTATTTCCGCTCAATCTATCATAGAGTTCATACTAGAATAACACCTTAAGACACAAATCAACCAAAACCCTAATGTCACCTACATACTCCATTGTCACCTCAAGTATCCATGGGCATGATTATACGATATGCATCACACAATCTCAGATTCGTCTATTCAACCAACACAAAGTACTTCAAAGAGTGCCCCAAATTTTCTACCGGAGAGTCAAGAAAACGTGTGCCAACCCCTATGCATAGGTTCATGGGCAGAACCCGCAAGTTGGTCACCAAAACATACATCAAGTGGCACGTGATATCCCATTGTCACCACAGATAAACACGGCAAGACATACATCAAGTGTTCTCAAATCAAAGACTCAATCCGATAAGATAACTTCAAGAGGGAAACTCAATTCATCACAAGAGAGTAGAGGGGAAGAAACATCATAAGATCCAACTATAATAGCAAAGCTCGCATTACATCAAGATCGTGCCATAGAGAGAACATGAGAGAGAGAGATCAAACACATAGCTACTGGTACATACCCTCAGCCCCGAGGGTGAACTACTCCCTCCTCGTCATGGAGAGCGTTGGGATGATGAAGATGGCCACCGGTGATGAGTTCCCCCTCCGGCAGGGTGTCGGAACGGGCTCCCGAGAGGTTTTTGGTGGCTATAGAGGCTTGCGGCGGTGAAACTCCCATTCTATTTTTATTTTTGATGGTTTTAGGGTATCTAGGCTTATATAGGCGAAAGAAGTCGGTCGGGGGTGGGGGTGCTCGAGGGGCCCACGAGACAGGAGGCGCGCCCATTAGGGGGGGGGAGGCCCTATCTCCTGGCCTCCTCGAGGATCTTCTAACATGAACTCCAAGTCTCCAGGATGATAATCTTCCGAAAAATCACGCTGCCGAAGGTTTCATTCTGTTTGGACTCCGTTTGATATTCCTTTTCTTTGAAATACTGAAACAGGCAATAAAACAGCAATATGGGCTGGGCCTCCGGTTAATAGGTTAGTCCCAAAAGTAATATAAAAGTGTATAATAAAGCCCATAATCATTCAAAACACATGATAATATAGCATGAATGCTTCATAAATTATAGATACATTGGAGACGTATCAGCATCCCCAAGCTTAATTCCTACTCGTCCTCGAGTAGGTAAATGATAAAAGAAAGAATCTATGAAGTATGAATGCTAGAAGGTGCACAAGTTTGATCAATGATAATTTCAATCACCTTTTCTAGCATGATAATATGTCACAATAGTAGTTCATCTCATAAAACTTCTCACGATAAAGTAACAAGCAATTCACATGTCAAAGCATAGACCATAAACATTCTTGAAAACTAGCAAACTTCATTCTTAGTCATCAAACAATTGCAATTCATCTTATTTTCAGGAATAGCAAGCTCCACATACTCAACTATCATATAGTCTTCTACAATTGCTAACACTCACGCAATACTAATGGTTATGGAGTTTTAATCAGACACAGAGAAAGATAGGGGCTTATAATGTTGCCTCCAAACATATTCACCTTTCGGTGATGTCAACAATAATAGTTCATGCTAACATACATCCAATTGGATATATATATCAGGATCACCCTAACACAAAGTGCTTGCCAAAGGATAAAATGAAAAAGGGGAAAGGTGAAGATCACCTTGACTCTTGCATAAAGTAAAAGACATAAAGTTAAAGATAGGCCCTTCGCAGAGGGAAGCAGAGGTTGTCATGCGCTTTTAGGGTTGGATACACAAAATCTTAATGCGAAAGAACGTCAATTTATATTGCCCCTTGTATATGGACCTTTATTATGCAGTCCATCGCTTTTGTTGCTTCCATAACAAGATCGTACAAAGCTTATTTTCTCTGCACTAATAAGTCATGCATATTTAGAGAGCAATTTTTATTGCTTGCACCGATGACAACTTACTTGAAGGATCTTACTCAATCCATAGGTAGGTATGGTGGACTCTCATGGCAAAACTGGGTTTAAGGATATTTGTAAGCACAAGTAGTATCTCTACTTGGTGCAAGGAATTTTGGCTAGCATGAGGGGGAAAGGCAAGCTCAACATGTTTGAATGATCCATGACAATATACTTTAACTGAGATGTCGGAAAACATAAACCATTACGTTGTCTTCCTTGTCCAACATCAACTCTTTAGCATGTCATACTTAATGAGTGCTCTCAATTATAAAAGACGTCTAGGATAGTATATTTATATGTGAAATCTCTCTTCCTTCAATATTCTTTCATGAATTGTTCAAATGACCAATACAATGCTTGCTAACCTTCAATAAATTTACAACCTCGATTTCTTAGATGTGAAGTCATTACTCCCCATGGAATAAGCAAATCAGACATAAATAATTTCAGATTTATGACAATCAACTCATTCAACAATTTACTCATAGGATATAAGTGAAGCACACGAGTAAATGAAAAACTACTCCAAAAAGATATAAGTGAAGATCAATGAGTAGCTAAATAATTATGTAACTATGCGAAGACTCTCTTTCATTAAAGAATTTTAGATCTTGGTATTGTATTCAAACAGAAAGTAAAACAAAATAAAATAACAATGCAAGGATAGCACAACTCATGTGAAGAAGCAAAAACTTAGGCTCAACCGATACTAACCGATGATTGTTGAAGAAGAAAGGTGGGATGCCTACCGGGGCATCCCCAAGCTTAGATGCTTGAGACTTCTTGAAATATTATCTTGGGGTGCCTTGGGCATCCCCAAGCTTGAACTTTTGTGTCTCCTGAATTCCTCTCATATCATGGTTTCTCTTTTTATCAAAAGCTTCATCCACAATAAACTCAACAGGAACTCGTGAGATAGGTTAGTATAAACCAATGCAAAACCTTATCATTTTCTACTGTAACAAATCACTAAAATTATTATTCAACATTGCATACTAAATGCCTCTGCATATTTAACACTCCTATCCTCAAATAGAATCATTAAACAAGCAAACATATGCAAACATAACAGCAATCTGCCAAAACAGTACAGTCTATAAAGAATGCAAGAGTATCAATACTTACCTAAATCCAAAAATTATGAGAGAAAATTCCCACTGTAGTAAATTTATCAGATCTCAATATGCAAAAAGATTCAACATTATAACATTCTCTGACTTTTCTAGGGAATTTTTGCAACATCGGTAAACTTTCTGTTTTCAAACAGCAACATGTATACTAGCAAAATAAGCATGGTAAAGGCTATCCTTGACATTTTTATTGAAAGTATAGATGCAAAACATTAATCTAAATAACAGCAAGCAAATACTAACAAAAGAAAATGACGCTCCAAGCAAAACACATATCATGTGGCTAATAAAAATATAGCTCCAAGTAAAGTTACCGATGAACGAAGACGAAAGAGGGGATGCCTTCCGGGGCATCCCCAAGATTAGGCTCTTGGTTGTCCTTGAATATTACCTTGGGGTGCCTTGAGCATCCCCACGCTTAGGCTCTTGCCACTCCTTATTCCTTAGTCCATTGAAACTTCACCCAAAACTTGAAAACTTCAACCACACAAAACTCAACACAAAACTCGTAAGCTCCGTTAGTATAAGAAAATAAAACCACCACTTAGGTTGTTGGATAACGTAGTAATTTCAAAAAAAATCGTACGTACATGCAAGATCATGGTGATGGCATAGCAACGAGAGAGGAGAGTATTATCCATGTACACTCATAGACCGCAAGCGGAAGCATTATCACAACGCGGTTGATGTAGTCGTACGTCTTCACGACTCGACCGATCCAAGCACCGAACGTACGGCACCTCCGTGTTCAGCACACGTTCAGCTCGATGACGTTCCCCGGGCTCCAATCCAGCAAAGCGTCAGGGATGAGTTCCGTCAGCACGACGGTGTGGTGACGATGATGATGTTCTACCGGCGCAGGGCTTCGCCTAAACTCCGCGACGATATGACCGAGGTGGAATATGGTGGAGGGGGGCACCGCACACGGATAAGGAACGATCTGTAGATCAACTTGTGTGTCCTAGGGTGCCCCCCTGCCCCTGTATATAAAGGAGCAAGGGGGCAGGCCGGCCGGCCCCTTGGGGCGCGCCAAGGAGGAGGAGTCCTCCTCCTAGTAGGAGTAGGACTCCCCTTTTCCTACTCCTACTAGGAGGGGGAAAGGAAGGGGGAGAGGGAGAAGGAAAGAGGGGGGCGCCGCCCCCCCCTCCTAGTCCAATTCGGACCAGAGGGAGAGGGGGCGCGCTGCCCACCCTGGCCGCCCCTCTCTCTTCCCACCAAGGCCCATGTGGCCCATTAACTCTCCCGGGGGGTTCCGGTAACCCTCCGGCACTCCGGTTTTCTCCGAAATCACCCGGAACAATTCCGGTGTCCGAATATAGTCGTCCAATATATCAATCTTTATGTCTCGACCATTTCGAGACTCCTCGTCATGTCCGTGATCACATCCGGGACTCCGAACAAACTTCGGTACATCAAAACTTATAAACTCATAAAAAAACTGTCATCGTAACGTTAAGCGTGCGGACCCTATGGGTTCAAGAACTATGTAGACATGACCTAGAACTATTCTCGATCAATAACCAATAGTGGTACCTGGATGTTCATATTGGTTCCTACATATTCTACGAAGATCTTTATCGGTCAAACCGCATAACAACATACGTTGTTCCCTTTGTCATCGGTATGTTACTTGCCCGAGATTCGATCGTCGGTATCCAATACCTAGTTCAATCTCGTTACCGGCAAGTCTCTTTACTCGTTCCGTAATGCATCATTTCATAACTAACTCATTAGTTACAATGCTTGCAAGGCTTAAGTGACGAGTATTACCGAGATGGCCCAGAGATACCTCTCCGACAATCGGAGTGACAAAACCTAATCTCGAATTATGCCAACTCAACATGTACCTTTGGAGACACCTGTAGAGCACCTTTATAATCACCCAATTACGTTGTGACGTTTGGTAGCACACAAAGTGTTCCTCCGATAAACGGGAGTTGCACAATCTCATAGTTGTAGGAACTTTGTATAAGTCATGAAGAAAGCAATAGCAACATACTAAACGATCAAGTGCTAAGCTAACGGAATGGGCCAAGTCAATCACAACATTCTCCTAATGATGTGATCCCATTAATCAAATGACAACACATGTCTATGATTAGGAAACATAACCATCTTTGATTAATGAGCTAGTCAAGTAGAGGCATACTAGTGACACTATGTTTGTCTATGTATTCACACATGTATCATGTTTCCGGTTAATACAATTCTAGCATGAATAATAAACATTTATCATGATATGAGGAATAAATAATAACTTTATTATTGCCTCTAGGGCATATTTCGTTCAGTCTCCCACTTGCACTAGAGTCAATAATCTAGATTACATAGTAATGATTCTAACACCCATGGAGTCTTGGTGCTGATCATGTTTTGCTCGTGAGAGAGGCTTAGTCAACGGGTCTGCAATATTCAGATCCGTATGTATTTTTCAAATCTCTATGTCTCACACTTGGACTTGGTCCCGAATGGAATTGAAGCGTCTCTTGATGTGCTTGGTCCTCTTGTGAAATCTGGATTCCTTTGCCAAGGCAATTGCACCAGTATTGTCACAGAAGATCTTCATTGGTCCCGATGCACTAGGTATAACACCTAGATCGGAAATGAACTCTTTCATCCAGACTCCTTCATTTGCTGCTTCCGAAGCAGCTATGTACTCCGCTTCACATGTAGATCCCGCCACGACGCTTTGTTTAGAATGCACCAACTTACAGCTCCACCGTTTAACAAAAATACATATCCGGTTTGTGATTTAGAATCGTCCGGATCAGTGTCAAAGCTTGCATCGACGTAACCATTTACGACTAGCTCTTTGTCACCTCCATATACGAGAAACATATCCTTAGTCCTTTTCAGGTATTTCAGGATGTTCTTGACTGCCGTCAAGTGACCCACTCCTGGATTACTTTGGTACCTCCCTGCCAAACTAATAGCAAGGCACACATCAGGTCTGGTACACAGCATTGCATACATGATAGAGCCTATGGCTGAAGCATAGGGAATTCCTTTCATTTTCTCTCTATCTTCTGCAGTGGTCGGGCATTGAGTCTGACTCAACTCTATACCTTGTATTACAGGCAAGAACCCTTTCTTCGCCAGATCCATATTGAACTTTTTCAACACTTTATCAAGGTACGTGCATTGTGAAAGTCCAATCAAGCGTCTTGATCTATCTCTATAGATCTTAATGCCCAATATGTAAGCAGCTTCACCGAGGTCTTTCATTGAAAAACTTTTATTCAAGTATCTTTTTATGCCATTCAGAAATTCTATATCATTCCCAATCAACAATATGCCATCCACATATAATATTAGAAATGCTACAGAGCTCCCACTCACTTTCTTGTAAATACAGGCTTCTCCAAAAGTCTGTATAAAACCATATGCCTTGATCACACTATCAAAGCGTTTATTCCAACTCCGAGAGGCTTGCACCAGACCATAGATTGATCGCTGGAGCTTGCACACTTTGTTAGCTCCCTTAGGATCAACAAAACCTTCCGGTTGCATCATATACAACTCTTCTTCCAGAAATCCATTCAGAAATGCGGTTTTGACATCCATCTGCCAAATTTCATAATCATAAAATGCGGCAATCGCTAACATGATTCGGACAGACTTAAGCATCGCTACGGGTGAGAAAGTCTCATCATAGTCAACCCCTTGAACTTGTCGAAAACCTTTCGCAACAAGTCGAGCTTTATAGACAGTTACATTACCGTCAGCGTCAGTCTTCTTCTTAAAGATCCATTTATTCTCAATGGCTTGCCGATCATCGGGCAAGTCAACCAAAGTCCATACTTTGATTTCATACATGGATCCCATCTCAGATTTCATGGCTTCTAGCCATTTTGCGGAATCTGGGCTCATCATCGCTTCCTCATAGTTCGTAGGTTCATCATGGTCAAGTAACATGACTTCCAGAATAGGATTACCGTACCACTCTGGTGCAAATTTTATTCTGGTAGACCTACGAGGTTTTGTAGAAACTTGATCTGAAGTTTCATGATCAATATCATTATCTTCCTCACTAATTGGTGTAGATGTCACAGGAACTGATTTCTGTGATGAACTACTTTCCAATGAGGGAGCAGACATAGTTATCTCATCAAGTTCTACTTTCCTCCCACTCACTTCTTTCGAGAGAAACTCTTTTTCTAGAAAGGATCCATTCTTAGCAACGAATGTCTTGCCTTCGGATCTATGATAGAAGGTGTACCCAATAGTCTCTTTTAGGTATCCTATGAAGACACATTTCTCCGATTTGGGTTTGAGCTTATCTGGTTGAAGTTTCTTCACATAAGCATCGCAGCCCCAAACTTTAAGAAACGACAACTTTGGTTTCTTGCAAAACCATAGTTCATAAGGCGTCGTCTCAACGGATTTTGATGGTGCCCTATTCAATGTGAATGCAGCCGTCTCTAAAGCATAAACCCAAAACGATAGCGGTAAATTAGTAAGAGACATCATAGATCGCACCATATCTAGTAAAGTACGATTACGATGTTCGGACACACCATTACGTTGTGGTGTTCCGGGTGGCGTGAGTTGCGAAACTATTCCGCATTGTTTCAAATGTAAACCAAACTCGTAACTCAAATATTCTCCTCCACAATCAGATCGTAGAAACTTAATTTTCTTGTCACGATGATTTTCCACTTTACTCTGAAATTCTTTGAAATTTTCAAATGTTTCAGACTTGTGTTTCATTAAGTAGATATACCCATATCTGCTCAAATCATCTGTGAAGGTGAGAAAATATCGATATCCGCCACGAGCTTCAATATTCATCGGTCCACATACATCTGTATGTATGATTTCCATCAAATTTGTTGCTCTCTCCATAGTACCGTAGAATGGTGTTTTAGTCATCTTGCCCATGAGGCACGGTTCGCAAGTACCAAGTGATTCATAATCAAGTGATTCCAAAAGTCCATCAGTATGGAGTTTCTTCATGCGCTTTACACCGATATGACCTAAACGGCAGTGCCACAAATAAGTTGCACTATCATTATCAACTCCACATCTTTTGGTTTGGACATTATCAATATGTATATCACTACTATCGAGATTTAATAAAAATAGACCACTCTTCAAGGGTGCATGACCATAAAAGATATTACTCATATAAATAGAACAACCATTATTCTCTGATTTAAATGAATAACCATCTCGCATCAAACAAGATCCAGATATAATGTTCATGCTCAACGCTGGCACCAAATAACAATTATTTAGGTCTAAGACTAATCCCGAAGGTAGATGTAGAGGTAGCGTGCCGAACGCGATCACATCGACTTTGGAACCGTTTCCCACGCGCATCGTCACCTCGTCCTTGGCCAGTGCTCGCTTATTCTGTAGTCCCTGTTTCGAGTTGCAAATATTAGCAACAGAACCAGTATCAAATACCCAGGTGCTACTACGAGCTCTAGTTAGGTACACATCAATAACATGTATATCACATATACCTTTGTTCACTTTGCCATCCTTCTTATCCGCCAAATACTTGGGGCAGTTCCGCTTCCAGTGACCAGTTTGCTTGCAGTAGAAGCACTCAGTTTCAGGTTTAGGTCCAGACTTGGGTTTCTTCTCTTGAGCAGCAACTTGCTTGCTGTTCTTCTTGAAGTTCCCCTTCTTCTTCCCTTTGCCCTTTTTCTTGAAACTAGTGGTCTTGTTGACCATCAACACTTGATGCTCCTTCTTGATTTCTACCTCCGCAGCCTTTAGCATTGCAAAGAGCTCGGGAATTGTCTTGTTCATCCCTTGCATATTATAGTTTTTCACGAAGCTCTTGTAGCTTGGTGGCAGTGATTGGAGAATTCTGTCAATGATGCTATCATTCGGAAGATTAACTCCCAGTTGAATCAAGTGATTATTATACCCAGACATTTTGAGTATATGCTCACTAACAGAACTATTCTCCTCCATCTTGCAGCTGTAGAACTTATTGGAGACTTCATATCTCTCAATCCGGGCATTTTCTTGAAATATTAACTTCAACTCCTGGAACATCTCATATGCTCCATGACGTTCAAAACGTCGTTGAAGACCCGGTTCTAAGCCGTAAAGCATGGCACATTGAACTATAGAGTAGTCATCAGCTTTGCTCTGCCAGACGTTCACAACATCTGGTGTTGCTCCTGCAGCAGGCCTAGCACCCAGTGGTGCTTCCAGGACGTAATTCTTCTGTGCATCAATGAGGATAATCCTCAAGTTACGGACCCAGTCCGTGTAATTGCTACCATAATCTTTCAACTTTGCTTTCTCAAGGAACGCATTAAAATTCAACGGAACAACAGCACGAGCCATCTAACTACTATAAACATAGACAAGCAAAATACTATCAGGTACTAAGTTCATGATAAATTTAAGTTCAATTAATCATATTACTTAAGAACTCCCACTTAGATAGATATCTCTCTAGTCATCTAAGTGATTACGTGATCCAAATCAACTAAACCATAACCGATCATCACGTGAGATGGAGTAGTTTTCAATGGTGAACATCACTATGTTGATCATATCTACTATATGATTCACGCTCGACCTTTCGGTCTCTGTGTTCCGAGGCCATATCTGCATATGCTAGGCTCGTCAAGTATAACCTGAATATTCTGCATGTGCAAAACTGGCTTGCACCCGTTGTAGATGGACATAGAGCTTATCACACCCGATCATCACGTGGTTTCTGGGCACGATGAACTTTGGTAACGGTGCATATTCAGGGAGAACACTTCTTGATAATTTTAGTGAGAGATCATCTTAAAATGCTACCGTCAATCGAAGCAAGATAAGATGCATAAAGGATAAACATCACATGCAATCAATATAAGTGATATGATATGGCCATCATCATCTTGTGCGTGTGATCTCCATCTCCGAAGCACCGTCATGATCACCATCGTCACCGGCGCGATACCTTGATCTCCATCGTAGCATCGTTGTCGTTTACGCCATCTATTGCTTCTACGACTATCGCTACCACTTAGTGATAAAGTAAAGCAATTACAGGGCGTTTGCATTTCATACAATAAAGCGACAACCATATGGCTCCTGCCAGTTGCCGATAACTTCGGTTACAAAACATGATCATCTCATACAATAAATATAGCATCACGTCTTGACCATGTCACATCACAACATGCCCTGTAAAAACAAGTTAGACGTCCTCTACTTTGTTGTTTCAAGTTTTACGTGGCTGCAACGGGCTTAGCAAGAACCGTTCTTACCTACGCATCAAAACCACAACGATAGTTCGTCAAGTTAGTGTTGTTTTAACCTTCGCAAGGATCGGGCATAGCCACACTCGGTTCAACTAAAGTTGGAGAAACTGACACCCGCCAGCCACCTGTGTGCAAAGCACGTCGGTAGAACCAGTCTCGTGTAAGCATACACGTAATGTCGGTCCGGGCCGCTTCATCCAAAAATACCGCCAAACCAAAGTATGACATGCTGGTAAGCAGTATGACTTGTATCGCCCACAACTCATTTGTGTTCTACTCGTGCATATAACATCAACGCATAAAACCTAGGCTCGGATGCCACTGTTGGGTAACGTAGTAATTTCAAAAAAATTCCTACGTACATGCAAGATCATGGTGATGGCATAGCAACGAGAGAGGAGAGTATTGTCCACGTACCCTCGTAGACCGCAAGCGGAACATTATCACAACGCGGTTGATGTAGTCGTACGTCTTCACGACTCGACCGATCCAAGCACCGAACGTACGGCACCTCCGTGTTCAGCACACGTTCAGCTCGATGACGTTCCCCGGGCTCCAATCCAGCAAAGCGTCGGGGATGAGTTCCGTCAGCACGACGGCATGGTGACGATGATGATGTTCTACCGGCGCAGGGCTTCGCCTAAACTCCGCGATGATATGACCGAGGTGGAATATGGTGGAGGGGGGCACCGCACACGGCTAAGGAACGATCCGTAGATCAACTTGTGTATCCTAGGGTGCCCCCTGCCCCCGTATGTAAAGGAGCAAGGGGGAGGCCGGCCGGCCCCTTGGGGCGCGCCAAGGAGGAGTCCTCCTCCTAGTAGGAGTAGGACTCCCCTTTTCCTACTCCTACTGGGAGGGGGAAAGGAAGGGGGAGAGGGGGAAGGAAAGAGGGGGGCGCCCCCCCTCCTAGTCCAATTTGGACCAGAGGGAGAGGGGGTGCGCGGCCCACCCTGGCCGCCCCTCTCTCTTCCTACCAAGGCCCATGTGGCCCATTAACTCTCCCGGGGGGGTTCCGGTAACCCTCCGGTGCTCCGGTTTTCTCCGAAATCACCCGGAACAATTCCGGTGTCCGAATATAGTCGTCCAATATATCAATCTTTATGTCTCGACCATTTCGAGACTCCTCGTCATGTCCGTGATCACATCCGGGACTCCAAACAAACTTCGGTACATCAAAACTTATAAACTCATAAAAAACTATCATCGTAACGTTAAGCGTGCGGACCCTACGGGTTCGAGAACTATGTAGACATGACCTAGAACTATTCTCGGTCAATAACCAATAGTGGAACCTGGATGTTCATATTGGTTCCTACATATTCTACGAAGATCTTTATCGGTCAAACTGCATAACAACATACGTTGTTCCCTTTGTCATCGGTATGTTACTTGCCCGAGATTCGATCGTCGGTATCCAATACCTAGTTCAATCTCGTTACCGGCAAGTCTCTTTACTCGTTCCGTAATACATCATTTCATAACTAACTCATTAGTTACAATGCTTGCAAGGCTTAAGTGATGAGTATTACTGAGATGGCCCAGAGATACCTCTCCGACAATCGGAGTGACAAAACCTAATCTCGAATTATGCCAACTCAACATGTACCTTTGGAGACACCTGTAGAGCACCTTTATAATCACCCAATTACGTTGTGACGTTTGGTAGCACACAAAGTGTTCCTCCGGTAAACGGGAGTTGCACAATCTCATAGTTGTAGGAACTTTGTATAAGTCATGAAGAAAGCAATAACAACATACTAAACGATCAAGTGCTAAGCTAACGGAATGGGTCAAGTCAATCGCAACATTCTCCTAATGATGTGATCCCATTAATCAAATGACAACACATCTCTATGATTAGGAAACATAACCATCTTTGATTAATGAGCTATTCAAGTAGAGGCATACTAGTGACACTATGTTTGTCTATGTATTCACACATGTATCATGTTTCCGGTTAATACAATTCTAGCATGAATAATAAACATTTATCATGATATGAGGAAATAAATAATAACTTTATTATTGCCTCTAGGGCATATTTCCTTCATAGGTACTGTAGTGAACTCATTCTAAATTCATATTTGTGTAATATCTACTGTATTCTAACTTCTCTATGGTTCATACTCTTCGATACTACTCATAGATTCATCAAAATAAGCAAACAACACAATGAAAACAGAATCTGTCAAAAACAGAACAGTCTGTAGTAATCTGTATCAAACGTATACTTCTGGAACTCAAAAAATTCTGAAATAAATTGCTGGACCTGAGGAATTTGTATATTAATCATCTTCAAAAAGAATCAACCTAAAAGCACTCTTCAGTAAAAAATGGCAGCTATTCTCGTGAGCGCTAAAGTTTCTGTTTTTTACAGCAAGATCACATAAACTTCACCCAAGTCTTCCCAAAGGTTCTACTTGGCACTTTATTGAAATAAAAGCTATAAAACATGATTAATACAGTAGCATAATCATGTGGACACACAAAAACAGTAAGGATAAATATTTGGTTGTCTCCCAGCAAGCGCTTTTCTTTAATGCCTTTCTAGCTAGGCATGATGATGGTAATGATGCTCACATAAAAGATAAGAATTGAAACATAACGGGAGCATCATGAAGCATATGACTAGCACATTTAAGTCTAACCCACTTCCTATGCATAGGGATTTTGTGAGAAAACAACTTATGGGAACAATAATCAACTAGCATAGGGAGGTAAAACAAGCATAGCTTCGAAATTTTCAACACATAGAGAGGAAACTTGATATTATTGCAATTCCTACAAGAATATGTTCCTCCCTCATAATAATTTTCAGTAGCATCATAAATGAATTCAACAATATAACCAGTACCTAAAAGCTTAGACCTCGCTTGTCCTCAAGCGAAAAGCCGATAACAATAAATATCTCCTCATGTTTAGAGGTAGAGGCGTCGATAAAAAATAAAATACGGACATGAAGGCATCATGATTATTCTCATAACAGCCACATATATAAATTTTGTCATATGATTACTTATGTTAAAGTGATGATATTTTCACAAAGCCAAAGTATGAATCAGAAACCTTATTGAGCACCAACAAGTTATACCCTCAGTCATTGAAGTAATTGCAATTTATCATAACATCGGAAAGAGTCTATGTCAGAGCTTAAAAGCAAGTCCACATACTCAACTATCACTTAGTCCTTCATAATTGCTAACACTCACGCAATATTTGTGGTTACGGAGTTTTAACCGGACACAGAGAAAGATAGGGGCTTATAGTTTTGCCCCACAACCTTTTACCTCAAGGGTAATGTCAACAATAATAATTCGTACTCCCCTACATCCAATTAGATATATATATATATCATGTTCTTTCCAACATGCTGGGCTTGCCAAAGGATAAAATGAAAAAGGAAAGGTGAAGATCACCGTGACTCTTGCATAAAGTAGAGGATAATAATAAAAGATAGGCCCTTCGCAGAGGGAAGCAAAGGTTGCCATGCGCTTTTATGGTTGGATGCACAAAATCTTAATGCAAAAGAACGTCACTTTATATTTCCCCTTGTATGTGAACCTTTATTATGCAGTCCGTCGCTTTTATTGCGTCCACAACAAGTTCGTACAAAGCTTATTTCTCTGCACTAATAAGTCATGCATATTTAGAGGGCAATTTTTATTGCTTGCACCGATGACAACTTACTTTAAGGATCTTACTCAATCCATAGGTAGATATGGTGGACTCTCATGGCTAAATTGGTTTAAGGATATTTGGAAGCACAAGTAGTATCTCTACTTGGTGCTGAGAATTTGGCTAGCATGAGGGGGAAAGGCAAGCTCAACATGTTAGAGGAACCATGACAACATACTTTATCTCAGATATAAGAAAACATAACTCATTATGTTGTCTTCCTTGTCCAACATCAACTCTTTAGCATGTCATATTTTAATGAGTGTTCCCAATCATAAAAGATGTCAATGATAATATATCTATATGTGAAACCTCTCTCTCCTTATTACTTCCTATTAATTGCAACGATGACCAAAGCTATATTTGCCAACTCCCAACAACTTTTAATCATCATACTCTTTCTATGTGAAGTCATTACTTTCAATAAGATCAATATGAGCTCTTTGTTTCTTTTTATTCTCTTCTTTTATTCACTCAAGATCATGGCAAAGTAATCAAGCCCTTGACTCAACACTAATCTTTATTAAATATAGCTCACGGACTCGATTGCATAGAGGGATCATAAAGCAAAACTTCAAAACTAAATCATGCCATGACTTTATTCTACTATATCAAGATACTACTACTAGGATCGAACTAAGAAAAACGGTAAAGATAGGAGTTGTGATGGTGATACGATACCGGGGCACCTCCCCCAAGCTTGGCAGTTGCCGAGGGGAGTGCCCATACCCATGTGATTATGTCTCCTTTGTTGTTGGCGGTGAAGGTGTTGTTGATGATGCAAGCTTGTCGTCCACCTTCCATGGCATAGGCTCACCCTCATAGAAGGATGATCGAGTCTCCGGAATCCTCAAATCTGCAATGGAAACAACTCGAAACGAAAACAGAGGATATTTGCGTGATACGGTCGTCAAAACCTTTGGGAGAATATATAATGAATTTTTACAAACCAAAATACGTGTTGTGCAAGAAAACGGAGTCCGGAGGGCACACGAGGTGCTCACGAGGTAGGGGGGCGCGCCCAGGGGGAGGGGGCGCGCCCTCCACCCTCGTGGAGGCCTCGTGTCCTCCCCGGACTGCTACTTATTTTTCTATTTTTCTAAATATTCCAAAACGGAGAAATATTGCCTTAGAATTTGTTTTGGAGTCGGTTTACTTACCGTAACACATACCTACTCCTTTTCGGAGTCTGGAACGTTCTGGAAAGTGTCCCTTATGTATTCCTCCGGGGTTACGGTTTCAATAATATTAGTTTCAACATTTATAGGATTACCTGATATATAGTGTTTGATCCTTTGACCCTTTACCACCTTCGAATTTGTGCCTACGAAGTTGTTGATTTTTATGGCACCGGAACGATAGACCTCCTCGATAACGTAGGGACCTTCCCATTTAGAGAGAAGTTTTCCTGCAAAAATTTTTAAACGGGAGTTGTATAGCAATACATAATCACCTACATTAAACTCACGCTTTTGTATCCTTTTATCACGCCATCTTTTAACTTTTTCTTTAAACAACTTGGCATTTTCATAGGCTTGGGTTCTCCATTCATCAAGTGAGCTAATATCAAATAACCTCTTCTCACCGGCAAGTTTGAAATCATAGTTGAGCTCTTTAATAGCCCAATATGACTTATGTTCTAGTTCGAGAGGTAAGTGACATGCTTTTCCATAAACCATCTTATACGGAGACATACCCATAGGATTCTTATATGCAGTTCTATAGGCCCATAATGCATCATCAAGTTTCTTGGACCAATTCTTTCTAGACCTATTAACAGTCTTTTGCAAAATTAATTTAAGCTCTCTATTGCTCAATTCTACTTGACCACTAGACTGTGGGTGATAAGGAGATGCAATTCTATGATTAACGTTATATTTAGCAAGCATTTTACGGAAAGCGCCATGAATAAAATGTGAACCACCATCAGTCATTAAATATCTAGGGACTCCAAACCTCGGAAAAATAACTTCCTTAAGCATTTTAATAGAAGTGTTATGATCAGCACTACTAGTTGGAATATCTTCTACCCACTTAGTAACATAATCAACAGCAACTAAAATATGTGTGTATCCATTAGAGGCAGGAAAAGGTGCCATATAGTCAAAGCCCCAAACATCAAATGGTTCAATAACAAGTGAATAATTCATAGGCATTTCTTGACGTCTACTAATATTACCAATTCTTTGACACTCATCACAAGATAAAACAAACTTACGGGCATCCTTGAAGAGAGTAGGCCAATAAAAACCAGATTGCAATACCTTATGTGCAGTTCTATCTCCAGTGTGGTGTCCTCCATAAGCTTCGGAGTGACACTTGCGTAGGATCTATTCCTATTCATGCTCAGGCACACAACATCTAATAACACCATCTACTCCTTCTTTATAAAGATGTGGGTCATCCCAAAAGTAATGTCGCAAATCATAAAAGAACTTTTTCTTTTGTTGGTATGTGAAGCTAGGTGGTATAAATTTAGCAACAATATAATTAGCATAATCAGCATACCATGGAGTGCTATGAGAAGTGCTTACGACATTTAATTGTTCATCAGGAAAGCTATCATCAATAGGTAATGGGTCATCAAGAACATTCTCTAACCTAGATAAGTTGTCTACAACGGGGTTCTCAGCTCATTTTCTATCAACAATATGCAAATCAAATTCTTGCAGCAAGAGAACCCATCTAATAAGTCTAGGTTTAGCATCTTTCTTTTCCATAAGATGTTTAATAGCAGCATGATCAGTGTGAATAGTTACTTTAGAATCAACAATATAGGGTCTGAATTTATCACAAGCAAACACCACTTCTAAAAATTCCTTTTCGGTAGTAGCATAATTCTCTTTGAGCATTATCTAGAGTCTTACTAGCATAATGGATAACATTTAATTTCTTATCAACTCTTTGCCCTAGAACAGCACCTACAGCACAATCACTAGCATCAAACATAATTTCAAAGGGTAAATTCCAATCAGGTGGCTGAACAATAGGTGTAGAGACTAATGTTTTCTTAAGTATTTCAAATGCTTCTACACAATCATCATCAAAGACAAATGGTACATCTTTTTGTAACAAATTAGTCAGAGGCCGAGAAATTTTGAGAAGTCCTTAATGAACCTCCTATAAAACCCGGCGTGACCAAGGAAACTTCTTATACCTTTGATGTCCTTGGGACATGGCATCTTTTCAATAGCATCAACCTTGGCTTTATCAACTTCAATACCTCTTTCAGAAACTTTGTGTCCCAAAACAATACCTTCATTAACCATAAAGTGGCACTTTTCCCAATCCAAGACAAGATTAGTTTCTTCACATCTCTGCAAAACTCGATCAAGATTGCTCAAGCAATCATCGAAAGAGGAACCATAGATGGAAAAATCATCCATGAAAACCTCACAAATCTTTTCACAAAAGTCAGAGAATATAGCCATCATGCATCTTTGAAAGGTAGCAGGTGCATTACATAAACCAAAAGGCATACGTCTATAAGCAAAAGTACCAAAAGGGCATGTAAAAGTAGTCTTTGATTGATCTTTAGCCGACACAGGTATTTGAGAGAAACCAGAATAACCATCTAGAAAGCAATAATGTGTATGTTTGCATAATCTTTCTAGCATTTGGTCAATAAAAGGTAAGGGGTAATGATCTTTCTTAGTAGCTTTATTTAATTTGCGGAAATCAATTACCATCCTATAACCTGTGATAATTCTTTGCGGAATTAATTCATCTTTATCATTAGGGACAACAGTAATACCTCCCTTGTTAGGGACACAATGGACAGGACTTACCCACTGACTATCAGCAACGGGATAAATTATACCTACCTCCAGAAGCTTGAGTATTTCCTTTCTTACCACTTCTTTCATTTTAGGATTCAAACGTCGTTGAGGATCACAAACTGGTTTGGCATCCACTTCCAAATTTATT
This sequence comes from Triticum aestivum, assembly GCF_018294505.1. Classification (NCBI taxonomy): domain Eukaryota; kingdom Viridiplantae; phylum Streptophyta; class Magnoliopsida; order Poales; family Poaceae; genus Triticum; species Triticum aestivum. Next base: position 535,619,883 of record NC_057801.1, on the reverse strand, counting down.
TTATGATGACATAGAGTGGCACTAATGCCCTTAAGATCATCAAGAGTATATCCAATAGCGGCACGGTGCTTCTTCAGAGTTTTCAATAATCTTTCTTCTTCATGCTCTGAAAGTTAGCACTAATAATAACAGGATATATTTTCTTTTCATCAAGATAAGCATACTTAAGATTATCAGGCAACGGTTTAAGCTCAAACACGGGATCACCCTTGGGTGGAGGAGGATCCCCTAGGATTTCAACAGGCAAATTGTGTTTCAGAATAGGTTCCTGTTTAAAGAATACTTCATCTATTTCCCTTCTTTCATTCATAAACATATCATTTTCATGGTCTAGCAAATAATGTTCCAAAGGATCACTGGGAGGTACGGCAATAGAAGCAAGACCAATAATTTCATCCTTACTAGGCAATTCTTTCTCACGATGTTGTTTACTAAATTTAGAGAAATTAAACTCATGAACCATATCATCCAAGCCAACAGTAACAACATTCTTTTTGCAGTCTATCGTAGCATTAACAGTATTCAAGAAGGGTCTACCAAATATAATGGGACAAAAGTTTTCTTGCGGAGAAGTAAGAACAAGAAAATCAGCAGGATATTTAGTTTTCCCACACAAGACTTCAACATCTCTAACAATCCCAATTGGTGAAATAGTATCTCAATTGGCAAGTTTAATTGTGACATCAATACCTTCTTATTCAGCAGGTGCAATTTCATTCTTAATTTCTTCGTATAAAGTATGTGGTATAACACTAGCACTCGCACCCATATCACATAAGCCATGGTAACAATGATCTCCTATTTTAACAGAAATAACAGGCACGCCTACCACAGGTCTATGTTTATCTTTAGCACAGGGTTTAGCAATTCTAGCTGTTTCACCTTCGAACTGAATAACATGCCCATCAATATTATCATACAAGAGATCTTTAACAATTGCAATATTGGGTTCTACTTTAACTTGCTCAGGAGGTACATAAGTTCTGATATTGCTTTTACGAACAACAGTTGAAGCTTTAACATGATCCTTTACTCTAACAGGGAAAGGTGGTTTCTCAACATAATAGGTGGGAACAATAGGATCATTATAAGTGATAGTCTTTTCTTCAACTTTAATAGGTGCAGCTACTTTTACTTCTATGGGAGGATGATATTTAAACCACTTATCCTTAGGGAGATCAACATAAGTAGCAAAAGATTCACAGAAAGAAGCTACTATCTCAGAGTCAAGTCCATATTTAGTGCTAAACTTACGGAAAATATCGGTATCCATAAAAGATTTAACACAATCAAACTTAGGTGTCATACCTGACTCCTTACCTTCGTCGAGGTCCCAATCTTCAGAGTTGCGTTTAATTCTATCCAATAAATTCCATCTGAATTCAATAGTCTTCAACATAACAGAGCCAGCACAAGAAGTATCAAGCATGGTGCGATTGTTATCAGAAAGCCGAGCATAAAAAATCTGAAGAATTGTTTCTCTTGAGAGGTCATGATTGGGGCATGAATATAACATTGATTTAAGCCTCCCCCAAGCTTGAGCGAGGCTTTATCCTTTGCGAGGCCAAAATTTATATATATAATTGTGATCACGATGAACAAGATGCATAGGGTAATACTTTTGATGAAATTCCAATTTCACTCTTTTATAGTTCCATGATCTCGTTTCACATAGCCTATACCATGTCAATGCGTCTTCCTTAAAAGATAAAGGAAAATCCTTCTTCTTAACAACATCATCGGGTATACCTGAAAGCTTAAATAGTCCACAAATATCATCCACATAGCGAAGATGCTCGTCAGGATGCTTTGTTCCATCTCCTGTAAAAGTATTAGCCAGCAGTTTTTCCATGATACCTGAAGGAAATTCAAAAGGAGTTTCATTTTCAATAGGTTCAGTAGGTTGAGGGGCAACTCTTTGCTCTACTAGAAGGGGTGAAGATACCCTGAACAAGCCCTCATAGAATTACTTTCCATAGTAACAAGTGACAGAAAATTTCAGCACACTATATAAATTTTCCTTACCAAATTCCACCTGCCAAAGGCGCTACACTCCCCGGCAACGACGCCAGAAAAGAGTCTTGATGACCCACAAGTATAGGGGATCTATCGTAGTCCTTCCGATAAGTAAGAGTGTCGAACCCAATGAGGAGCAGAAGGAAATGATAAGCGGTTTTCAGCAAGGTATTCTCTGCAAGTACTGAAATAAGTGGTAACAGATAGTTTTGTGATAAGATAAATTGTAACGAGCAACAAGTAACAAAAGTAAATAAGGTGCAGCAAGGTAGCCCAATCCTTTTTGTAGCAAAGGACAAGCCGGAACAAACTCTTATAATAAGAAAAGCGCTCCCGAGGACACATGGGAATATCGTCAAGCTAGTTTTCATCACGCTCATATGATTCGCGTTCGGTACTTTGATAATTTGATATGTGGGTGGACCGATGCTTGGGTGTTGTTCTTACTTGAACAAACATCCCACTTATGATTAACCTCTATTGCAAGCATCCGCAACTACAACAAAAGTATTAAGGTAAACCTAACCATAGCATGAAACATATGGATCCAAATCAGCCCCTTACAAAGCAACGCATAAACTAGGGTTCAAGCTTCTGTCACTCTAGCAACCCATCATCTACTTATTACTTCCCAATGCCTTCCTCTAGGCCCAAATAATGGTGAAGTGTTATGTAGTCGACGTTCACATAACACCACTAGAGGTTAGACAACATACATCTCATCAAAATATCGAACGAATACCAAATTCACATGACTACTAATAGCAAGACTTCTCCCATGTCCTCAGGAACAAACGTAACTACTCAGAAAGCATATTCATGTTCATAATCAGAGGGGTAATAATATGCATAAAGGGTCTGAACATATGATCTTCCACCAAGTAAACCAACTAGCATCAACTACAAGGAGTAATCAACACTACTAGCAACCTACTAGCACCAATCCCGGACTTGGAGACAAGAATTGGATACAAGAGATGAACTAGGGTTTGGAGATGAGATGGTGCTGGTGAAGATGTTGATGGAGATTGCCCTCTCCCGATGAGAGGAGCGTTGGTGATGATGATGGCGATGATTTCCCCCTCCCGGAGGGAAGTGTCCCCAGCAGAACAGCTCTGCCGGAGCCCTAGATTGGTTCCGCCAAGGTTCCGCCTTGTGGCGGCGGAGTCTCGTCCCGAAAGGTTGCTTGCCATTTTTTTCTCCTTGAAAGACTTCATATAGGAGAAGATGGACGTCGGAGAGCCACCAGGGGGCCCACAAGGTAGGGGGGCGCGCCCAGGGGGGAGGGGCGCGCCCCCCACCCTCGTGAGCAGGGTGTGGGCCCCCTGGCCTTCATCTTTGGCGACGATTTTTCTTTATTTATTCTAAGGTATTCCGTGGAGTTTCGGGACTTTTGGAGTTGCGCAGAATAGCCCTTCAATATTTGCTCCTTTTCCAGCCCAGAATTCCAGCTGCCGGCATTCTCCCTCTTCATGTAAACCTTGTAAAATAAGAGAGAATAGCCATAAGTATTGTGACATAACGTGAAATAACAGCCCATAATGCGATAAATATCAATATAAAAGCATGATGCAAAATGAACGTATCACTAAATCATTCTTTTCATGATCTACAAGCATACAAAATTTACTACTCTCCACATAAGCAAAATTCTTCTCATGAATAGTAGTGGGAGAAAACTCAACAAAATAATTATCATGTGAGGCATAATCCAATTGAAACCTAAAATCATGATGACAAGTTTCATGGTTATCATTATTCTTAATAGCATACAAGTCATCACAATAATCATCATAGATAGCAACTTTGTTCTCATAATCAATTGGAACCTCTTCCGAAATAGTGGAATCATCACTAAATAAAGTTGACACTCTTCCAAATCCACTTTCATGTTCATCACAATAAGATTCAACATCCTCCAAAATAGTGGGATCACAACTTCCTAAAGTTGACACTCTTCCAAACCCACTTTCATCAATATAATCATCATAAATAGGAGGCATGCTTTCATCATAATAAATATTCTCATCAAAACTTGGGGGACAAAAAATATCATCTTCATCAAACATAGCATCCCCAAGCTTGTGGCTTTGCATATCACTAGCATCATGGATATTCAAGGAATTCATACTAACAACATTGCAATCATGCTCATCATTCACATATTTCATGCCAAGCATTCTATGTAATTCTTCTTCTAGCACTTGAGCACAATTTTCCTTTTCATCATACTCACGAAAGATATTAAAAAGATGAAGCGTATGAGACAAACTTAACTCCATTTTTTTGTAGTTTTCTTTTATAAACTAAAGTAGTGATAAAACAAGAAACAAAAAGATTAGGTTGCAAGATCTAAAGATATACCTTCAAGCACTCACCTCCCCGGCAACGGCGCCAGAAAAGAGCTTGATGTCTACTACACAACCTTCTTCTTATAGACGTTGTTGGGCCTGCAAGTGCACAGGTTTGTAGGACAGTAGCAAATTTCCCTCAAGTGGATGACCTAAGGTTTATCAATCCGTGGGAGGCGTAGGATGAAGATGGTCTCTCTCAAACAACCCTGCAACCAAATAACAAAGAGTCTTTTGTGTCCCCAACACACCCAATACAATGGTAAATTGTATAGGTGCACTAGTTCGGCAAAGAGATGGTGATACAAGTGCAATATGGATGGTAGATAAAGGTATTTGTAATCTGAAATTATAAAAACAGCAAGGTAACTAATGATAAAAGTGAGCGTAAATGGTATTGCAATGGTAGGAAACAAGGCCTAGGGTTCATACTTTCACTAGTGCAAGTTCTCTCAACAATAATAACATAGATAGATCATATAACAATCCCTCAACATGAAACAAAGAGTCACTCCAAAGCCACTAATAGCGGAGAAAAAACGAAGAGATTATGGTAGGGTATGAAACCACCTCAAAGTTATCCTTTCTGTTCTATCTATTCAAGAGTTCGTAGTAAAATAACATGAAGCTCTTCTTTCCGCTCAATCTATCATAGAGTTCATACTAGAATAACACCTTAAGACACAAATCAACCAAAACCCTAACACCTAGATACTCCATTGTCACCTCAAGTATCCGTGGGCATGATTATACGATATGCATCACACAATCTCAGATTCGTCTATTCGACCAACACAAAGTACTTCAAAGAGTGCCCCAAAGTTTCTACCAGAGAGTCAAGAAAACGTGTGCCAACCCCTCTGCATAGGTTCATGGCGGAACCCACAAGTTGGTCACCAAAACATACATCAAGTGGCACGTGATATCCCATTGTCACCACAGATAAACACGGCAAGACATAGATCAAGTGTTCTCAAATCAAAGACTCAATCCGATAAGATAACTTCAAGAGGGGAACTCAATTCATCACAAGAGAGTAGAGGGGGAGAAACATCATAAGATCCAACTATAATAGCAAAGCTCACGATACATCAAGATCGTGCCATAGAGAGAACACGAGAGAGAGAGAGAGATCAAACACATAGCTACTAGTACATACCCTCAGCCCCGAGGGTGAACTACTCCCTCCTCGTCATGGAGTGCGCCGGGATGATGAAGATGGCCACCGGTGATGAGTTCCCCCTCCGGCAGGGTGCCGGAACGGGCTCCCGAGAGGTTTTTGGTGGCTACAGAGGCTTGCGGCGGTGGAACTCCCGATCTATCTTGATTTTCGATGGTTTTAGGGTACGTAGGCTTATATAGGAGAAAGAAGTCGGTCGAGGGATGCTCGAGGAGCCCACGAGATACGGGGGCGCACCCAGTAGGGGGGCGCCCCCCTATCTCCTGGCCTCCTCGAGGATCTTCTGACGTGAACTCCAAGTCTCCAGGATGATAATCTTCCAAAAAATCATGCTGCCGAAGGTTTCATTCCGTTTGGACTCCATTTGATATTCCTTTTCTTCGAAATACTGAAACAGGCAATAAAACAACAATATGGGTCGGGCCTCCGGTTAATAGGTTAGTCCCAAAAGTAATATAAAAGTGTATAATAAAGCCCGTAATCGTTCAAAACACATGATAATATAGCATGAATGCTTCATAAATTATAGATGCGTTGGAGACATATCAGTTATCTACCACCAGGATTTATTTTCAAATACTTCTTGTCTTTGACAATTGGTAGTCACTTATGTGTGGTAGAATTTGTTGATCATCTTTACTTTGGCTTTTGTTTTTATTTGCCTTTTCTCTTGCCAAGGTTTGTGTCAACTCCCATTGTCTTCCCTACCACTTGTGGATCTTGTTTATTTCTTATTCTTGTCTAGTGTTTTCTAGATATAGTGAAAGTGGTGATCCCACCTTGTGCATTTTGTATTCAAATGCAAATCCTATATAATGCACAACTCGTGGGGGAGCTATCCTATTTTCTTTAGAACACTCTTCTTGTGATCCTTATCAAGTGTGTTTTGGTGGAAGGCAAGCCATTTCTTTTTGGTACTTTGTGCCATCATGAAACTTTGTTGAGAGCTTGGTTTGTTTGGAACCGTCCTCTCTTTGGGAGTTTTACATCTTTAGTTTAGTGTGTATCAATGGATATCTCATTCCTTTATGTATCTTTAATGATATCTTCCAAGTGATGATTTCTCCATTTGGTATCCTTTTCACTTGGCATTTCTTTGTCTTTTGGTTTTGGGTTTTGAAAGTCTTGAGCATGCATGTTTACTTCATGTATTTTATTTGGCATGCTTTCTTTCTTTGACTCAATATATAGGGGAATCTCCACCAAGTCGCAAATCGGATGAGATGTGTATGAAATTCATTTTCATATCTATTTGCACATATTTATGTGGAGATTGTCCTATGTATTGATGTTTCTGACCCTTTGGTCCCAATGAGTTTGGGTACCATTTTGTTTGTGTTGTTGTTCTAGGAACAATTGGAGATGCATTGGATACTCGGCTCATTCAAAAGGAAGGTGTTGTCACGATGTGCTTATTGGAGTCAAGCTAGGATGATCAATGAACTACTTTCTACCTTCAATTGGTTTTTACTACATCCTTCCAATGCTATCTCGGTAACAAGTATCATCATCTACTACATGCACACATTTATTGCATCAACCATGTGTAGGTTGTATCATGGCATGTTATTCATTCTTTCTTGTGATATGTGTTTCCTTTCTCAAAGCATCCCAACAATGATCTCTTGTTGCTAGTTGTGATGTCTTTGATGGTTGTGTGGTAGGAATTCATTTATATACAATAAGACCATATCTAGCCATGTGCTATGCTTCCAAGCAAATATTTTATTGGTATATCTATGACTTCCTTTTGGATATCGTGTTCCTTCGTGTTGTAACTATTCCGGGTGTACATCCTTCTTTGTAGATATATATCATCATGATTTCGTCTACCTAGAATCTTATACACTTGAGAGAAATTGCATATCTAGATGATATCCTTTCTTTCACGTCCACCTTGTCTTTCTTTTATTATTTTTCTTTGGTGGCTCCATGAAAGCTTTTGCCTTGAGTGTGTGTCTTATCTCGTTGCATCTTGATGCACTCTTGTGTGGTGAAGATTATTTTCCTCATGCTTATCTCTTTGAGGCTTTTGCCATCTTGGTATCCCTCATCTTGATGAGGCTTTCATCTTCTATCTTCACCATGGGTTGTCACAAGTGTTGGTTATTCTTTTTACATTTTTAGTGTGCTTGTGAACCCTTTAGCTTGGTGTGTGTCGGGAGGACATGTCATCCACCGTGTATCTCATTTACCCAAGACTATGTTGATGCTTTATGCTCATCCATATATTAGTCTTCTCAAGTGCTTTGTCATGACTCACACACATCATTTTGGTTGAGCCTATTCTTAAGTTGCCTCTTTTACATGTTGCTCAACCATGTGCTTGTTGCAAGTGCTAGGCTTTGTTTCCTATATGATCACTTGCACTGGTTGTGAGTTTCTATTGATTTTGGGGGAGCTATGATCCTATTTTGTGCACTTTCTATCCAATACAAATATTCTTATTTGTGCACAAATCATGGGGAGCTTCTCTAGTTTCTTTAGAACACTCCTCTGCTCATATCATAATATCATTTATTCTTGTGTCTCATAGGATCCTTGGTCTAGTTAGTTCAGTTGATATCCTTTGATTGCTTGCTTCAATTGGTATATTTTGACTGCTTCATTGCTTGTGTCTCTCTTTGTTAGTCTTTGTGGCATATCATTCTTTAGCAATCTTTGTGCCTTAATATAGTTTGTGTTCCTCCAAGTATTTACCTTTGGGTATGTGTATTTCATTCCACTCTCTTGTTGAGAAATACACAATTTATGAAGGACCACAATTTATATTGGCCTTCTTAGATTTTCGCCCATTTTGGCAATCGATGCCAATGGGGGAGAAGTTTCAGAGAGTTTTCTGGAGAAGTTTAGAGAGTTATCTCCTCTTGCTTTGGTTTTGTTCCTTAGCATTTGCATCTCATTCGCATGCACTATTGGTTGTTGCATTGCATAGTGAGGCATAATTCATTATACAAACTCTCTTGAAAGTGATTGTCATCGGTTACCAAAATGGGGGAGATTGAAAGGACATGCGGTGCCCCCATGTTTGGTTTTGGTAATTGATGACAGTCTCTATGGACTAATGGTTGTCTTGAGTTATATTTGAAGGATTTGTCCATAGGCTTTTCTTGAAGTCCATGTGTTGGTTTCAAGGAGTTTATGAGTTGACCAAGGTGCTATTAAGGAATTATCCAAAGATTGGTCATGTGAGTGTTGAGCTTATTGCAAGCATGTCTTGAAGAAGAAGATTGTGTGATCATTCATGTTTACCTTCAAGACATCATCCAAATGAAGAGAGTTGGAAAGATTCAAGGTTGATCAAGACTAAGTCAAGAGTGAATCAAGTTGATCAAGACTAAGTCAAGAGTGAATCAAGTTGATCAACTCACAAAGCGTAGAAGATGTACCGAGAGGGATCAAGCGATCCCATGGTATGGTAAGCATTGTCCATTGCACTTTGTGTACTAACCCATATGGTCTTGTGAGAGTTCTATGTGGGGTTAGGTACGTGTCCATGGGCTTGCGTCAAGAGGAAGATATCATACAACCCATGGTAAGGATGACATCAAGTGGTGATCGTCATCAAGATTGCTGTGTGCAAGTTCAAGTGGAGCATCACGAAGAGATCAAGTGCTTGAATCATGCCATCCATTATGGTGTCAATGGACTTGTGAAGATGTGCCGAAGAGTGGCTCACCCATAGTGGACTATGGGGGAGCAATCATCTAGTCTTCATCGAGCCAACGCAATCAAGAAAGGTGGTCCAACTTGAGGGAGTCAAGATCATCATCATCTAGCTCAAGTGGACCATGTGCCAGGCAAAGGTTTTCCCTTGATAGGTTTTCTATTTTACCGGTCTCGTTGTGGTAGTTGGGAGACCGGGTTATAGGATCATTTGCCGTACTATTAAGAGGGGCTCTCAAGTTGGTAGCTTGATCGTATCATTAGTAGAGATCTCAAACCATTGCATCCTTGCATCATGTTTATTGGTTCTTGTTTGGTTCTCTTTGTGAGTCTTAGAGCTTATGGTCATCTTGATGACAAGCTTGAGTTCATCAAAAACCGAGTTCGCATGCGTCTTCTATGATGTTTTCGGTGTTGGAGGTTTTACCGGTCTTATCCGAGGAAGGGTTCTCACCATTTTCTTATGGGCCTTTTATATTTTGCTTCTTATTGATATTTATTTCAAGATTGTATTAGCCCTTGTCGCTAGCTTTCCAACAAACTTGGTTTCATCAAATTTGGAGTCCGTTTGCAAAAGTTATGGCAGTTTTGGTGTTCTGGAAAGGCTGCAGCGATACTACCGCAAATTGGAGCGGATGTAATTTTTTACTACCGCTCTAGAGCGGTACTACCGCGGCTCCTACAGTGGTAGTACCGCTCCGGACCAAAAAACTCGTCTCAAGTCCTGCGGAGGTAGGCACGGAAGTATTTTTTTGTACCGCTCGCAAGCAGTAGTACCGCTACCATTTGCGGTAGTACCGTGAGGTCGAGCGGTAGTACCATGAGGACGAGCGGTAGTACCGTTCCGGTGGTTCTACTGGCCTTTTGCCTCCTCGCTGTTGTTTTTCAAAGGGGTACTACCGCCCTAGCGGTAGTACCGCTCCTTGGAGCGGTAGTACCGCTCTGTGCGGGCTGTGAGCATAACGATTGGATTTTCCCCCACCTATAAAAGGGGGTCTTCTTCCCCATCTAACCTTATCCTTTGAGCTCGTGTTCTTCCCTCATTGTTGACCTTCTCCGAGCTTGCTATCTCTCAATCCCTCCATGGATTCTTGCTAGTTTTTTAGGGAAAAGAGAGAGGAGATCTAGATCCACGTTTCCACCAATCATTTTCTCCTCTATGTGCGGGGAACCCCTTGGATCTAGATCTTGGAGTTCTTGGTGTTCTCCTTCTTGTTCTTCCTCTCATCTTCCTCCCTAGCATTAGTTGCTTCGGTGGGATTTGAGAGAGAAGGACTTGGGCACTCCGTGTACCCTTGCCATTGCATTTGGTGCATCGGTTTGAGTTCTCCATGTTTACTCTTGGGTGCTTGGCACCCTTGAGTTTGTTACTCTTGGGTGTTTGGACACCCTAGAGCTTGTTCCTCTTGGGTGCCTTGGCGCCCTAGACGGTTGGAGTTGTTCGGAGCTCAATCATTGTGGTGTAAAGCTCCGGGCAAGCGTTTGGGTCTCCAATTAGGTTGTGGAGATCGCCCCCAAGGGTTGACAAAGTGTACGGGTTCGGTGACCGCCCTCAAGGGCCCCTTAGTGGAATCACGGCATCTTGCATTGTGCAAGGGCATGAGGAGATTACGGTGGCCCTAGTGGCTTCTTGGGGAGAATTGTTCCTCCACACCGCTCCAAACAGAGATTAGCATCCGCAAGGGTGTGAACTTCGGGATACATCATCATCTCCGCGTGCCTCGGTTATCTCTTACCCGAGCCCTTTACTTATGCACTTTACTTTGTGATAGCCATATTGTTCTTTGTCATATATCTTGCTATCACATAGTTGCTTATCTTGCTTAGCATAAGTTGTTGGTGCACATAGCTGAGCCTAGTTGTTTTAGGTTTTGTGCTCGACAAATTAACCGCTAGGTTTATTCCGCATTTGTTCAAGCCTAAACCGTAATTATTTTAAAGCGCCTATTCACCCCCCCCCCTCTAGGCGACATCCTCGATCTTTCAAAGCTGCCACGTGGCCAGCTATGCCGTCCGCCAGCGGACGGCAAAGATTCAAAGGTCTTTGCCATCCGCCAGCAGACGACATAACTGACCAAATAGGCTAAAAAGGAATAGGAGGAGGAGGAGGAGGAGGAGGAGGAGGAGGAGAAGAAGAAGAAGAAGAAGAAGAAGAAGAAGAAGAAGAAGAAGAAGAAGAAGAAGAAGAAGAAGAAGAAGAAGAAGAAGAACTTCTTCTTCTTCTTTTTCAATTCCTTCTTTCCTTCCTCTTCCTTGATTTTCTTCATCTTATTATGTCATTTGTGGACTAAATAAGCTAAATTATGTCATAAATGGACTAAACGGGCTAAATAAGAAGAAAAATACCGTTATCACGGAGGTGTAGGAATGGTCGGGGCTGCGCCATTGTTGGCAGACGGAGGTGAAGGACCGGTCGGGGTTCCGGCATTGGCAGACACGGAAGGATTGGTCGATGCTTGTCGGGAGCCATGCTGAACCAAAGATCATTTCCAATAATGTCTCGTTAGCATGATGCAAACTGAAATGTGAATAGTAGTAACTAAGGACCATTCAAATCAAACTCACCTTGCCCGCCGGAGCAATCTGGGGCATCGGCGGAGTAGCCTGACCGCTTTTCTCGCACATGGTCTGCACATTTGGTTCTCACGAGTCAGTCATATTAGTTAGTAATGTGAACATTACATGCATGATTGGGCTAATATGCACAAGAAACGTACCATGCTGAGCTCATATAGGGCCCGGTGAGACGCATCGTTCCGGTTCCTCTCCTCCTCCAACATCTTAGCCGTCCTCTCCTCCCTCTCCCTCTCCCTCTCCGCCGCCTTCCTTTTTGCCTCCTCCAAAAGCGCTTGGGTCTTCAATCTCTCTTTCTCAACCGCTGCCTGCAACACAACACTCATTAGCATTGTAATCATCAACGGACGCACACACAATGTAATGGAGGAAAGGTCAGAGAGTCCGTATAACTAACCACCACGGCGAGCTTCGCGGGCCGTGCACGAGGTGTTATCTCAGGATCAGAGCTACTCAGGTGCTTCTTGGTCCGGGGGAGAGTCTTAGGACAACGTATCAGTCCATCACCAATGGCTTTAGAGCCATGGGACCTCCCACCACCAGATATCATCACCAGCTCTGTATCAAAAGGATCCTGGCTCGGGTTAAAGTCCTCCCCTTTCCTCGTCTTCCCCTCGTCTCTGTACTTTACAAGCTTGTGGTGGGAGGAGATGTTGGTGAAGCTCTCTGGCTGATCTAGGTCAGACTCCGTGAATGCCTTGGCCTTCTTGTACGGGGCCATATGGGCCATGCCATAGAGGTCGAATAGACTTGGCACAGGCTTCTTGTTGTACTGCGACTGAGAGAGAGGAACGAAATATTAGTTAAGGGCTTAAGCTAGCATTAAGAATGATATTACTACGTAAATAGGTCATTTTGGAGCTAAGAAAGGTTATTATGTCATTTTCGAGGAAAATAAGCTAAGTTTAGGTCATTTTGGAGCTAAGAAAGATTATTATGCCATTTTTGACCAAAGTATGCTAATTATGTCATTATTGAGCTATCCAAGGTAGTTATGTTATTTTTAGCTAACTAAAGCATATTAAGTCATTATTGAGCTATCGAAGGTAGTTATGCCATTTTTTAACTAACTAAAGCATATTAAGTCATTATTGTGCTAATTATGTCATTATTGAAGTATCCGAGGTAGTTATTATGTCATTTTAACTAACTAAGCATATTAAGTCATTTTGGAAAGGATAAATGCTACCATGAAGAATGAAATTGCATGAATCATGTGGCAAACCACATACCCAGTTATGCACGTGCTCAAACAGGTTGGAGCTCCCTTGATGGTGTGGCACACCTTCCATTTGGTCGCGCTTATCCTTGGCCCTTTGGTGTTCAAGCCGCCATTCGGGAGAGCACCACGCATCCACCAACGCCTCCCAACAGTCCATCTTATCGACACACCATCTCGGGGGCACCTAAGCGAGTCAAGAGAAATTTCAGTGCTATGAATCAAATCAAGAAAACTAAGTTCAAGGCCTTAAGAATAGGTATAATTACCAACAAGTACTTCTTCCTACTCAGAAACTTGCTGCGACACTTCTTCTTGGCCCTCCTAATACCCTGCGAGGCGTAGTAGTCTCGAACGGCCTGCACCCGAGCCTCGTGCCGTAAGTTCTGTAAGTAGGCACTTGCACTCGGCTTCGACAACCATAGCCGCGGCCTCCTGTTCTCCCTCTGAAACCCTGTAGAAGGTCTGCAATCAAGGAAGACAACAATGATTAGTACAATCACTAGGTAGGTAGTGTTCATTTTTAATTCTCTAAAGGAGAAATTACCCAAAACCGACGGAACACAATGTCGGCCACCGTCTCGCACGCGACACCGGCGACCATCTCCCCTGGAGGGGCCGGGGCAACAGAGTACAGCTCCCAGCTCAGTGCTAGCTGTGGAACCTGACCCTCACTAGGCATTGTGACCCACGCAGGGAAGTGCTGCCGGCAAAGCGTGCCAAGGACCTGGTTGGGCCTGCGGACACCACGGTCATGGGGGTATACCCAGCCCCTGCAGTATGACAAGGCAAACGCATTAGATATTAATTTGAAGGAACATGAAGGCAAAAGGTTAAAAAATAGTAAATGCACTTACTTCAACCCTTTAGGCGCAATCAACCACCTCTGGTCGGGGGTCGTCGGCATGGGCGGGAGCTTTGTACCGCCACGCTTGTAGACCTTCTTGTCCTTCTCAGCCATCTCGTCCTCGCTGTAGCTATCATCTGAAAAGGTGTCCTCGCTACCATCATTCGGGCCACTAGCCTCCCAAGTCTCGTGGGAAGAAGACGGCGGGACCGGAGTCTCGTGGGAATAAGACGGCGGGACCGAAGTCTTCTGGGACGAAGACCCCGTGACCGAAGTCTTCTGGGACGAAGACTCTAGGACCGGACTCACGTGGGCCGAAGGATCGGCGACCCGAGTCTGGTGGTGCGAAGCATAAACGACCGGAGGCTCATGGACCGGGTCCGAGACGGGTCCACGTTAGAAGGAGCAGTCCTGTAGTCGGGTGAATCAGCTGAGGGTGGCGGCGAGGAAGGCGTAGCAGCCTTCCTACCTCTCCCGCTGCCACGTCCACCTCTACCAGCCTTCTTCGTCCTCCCCCGACCTCTCCCAGCCGAAGTAGAAGCGCCTGCCGCAGTTGTCTGCATACTATCTAGCAGCGCTCCCCGGAGGGGTTGGGGTGCAATAATGGAACCACCCCTGACAGTAGCGCTCGCAGGAGGCTCGGGGCGCTCTGGACCCTTACCCACCATCCTGTCAACACCTGCAATGACAAAAAGTAAACAAAATTAGTACAACATAAAAAAATTGGATACCTGACATGAACATAATAATATGTATATAATTTAAGTCTATCATCATCATGAACATGATAAAAATACACCCGAACAACACAAATATATATGATGTTTTTGTATCATCATCATGTCCGGGGTCGATCGGGGTGTCTGGGTGTCGGGGTGTGGTGTCGGGGTCGGGGTCGGGGTGGGGGGGGGGGTCGGGGTGTCCATTGTCGGGGTCTCAGGGTGTCGGGGTGTCGATGGTCGGGGTGTCAGGTGTGGGGGTGTCGATGGTCGGTGGCCGGGGTCGGGTGTGGTGTCCGGGTGTCGGGGTCGGGGTGTCGTGCCGGGGTGTCGTGTCGGGGTCGGGGTGGGGGTCGGGGTGTCGATTTTCGGGGTCTCAGGGTGTCGGGGTCGGGGTCGGGGTGTTGGTGGTCGGGATCGGGGTCAGGCTGTCGGTGGTCGGGGTGTCAGGTGTGGGGGTGTCGATGGTCGGTGGTCGGGGTCGGGGTGTGGTGTCCGGGTGTCGGGGTCGGGGTGTCATGCAGGGGTGTCGTGTCGGGGTCGGGGTGTCAGGGTTGGGGTCGGGGTGTGGGTCCGGGTGTGGTGTTAGGGTGTTGGGGGTCAGGGGTAAGGGTGTCAGGGTGTCGGGGTCGGGGTGTGGTGTTAGGGTGTTGGGGGTCGGGGGTAAGGGTGTCAGGGTGTCGTGTCGGGGTCGGGGTGTCGGGGTCGGGGTCGGGGTCGGGGTCGGGGTCGGGGTGTGGGTCGGGGTATGGTGTCAGGGTGTCGGTTGGTCGGGGGTCGGGGTCGGGGTCAGGGTATGGTGTCAGGGTGTTAGGGGTCGGGGTCGGGGTGTCGTGCCGGGGTGTCGGGGTGTCGGGGGTCGGGGTCTCTTTTTTCCTTGTCTTCTCTTCTTCTTCTTCTTCTTCTTCTTCTTCTTCTTCTTCTTCTTCTTCTTCTTCTTCTCCTCTACTCTTTCTTCTTATTATTATTCTCCTCCTATCCTCTTTCTTCTTCTTCTTCTCCTTCTTCTTCTTCTTCTTCTTCTCATCCTCCTCCTCCTCCTGCTCCTCCTGCTCCTCCTCCTCCTCCTCCTCCTCTTCTTCTTCTTCTTCTTCTTCTTCTTCTACTTTTCTTCTTATTATTATTCTACTTTTCTTCTTCTTTTTTCATCTTTTTTCACTTCCTTTAATTATGACTATTTAACTAAAACCTAACACTAGTCTAATATAATCTAATCTAATTAATCTAATCTAGCTAACTATATAACCTAAACCTAAACTAAAAACCTAAACTAATTAAAACTAAACTATTTAAACTAATTAAACCTAAACTCGAAAAACTTAAACTAAAAAACCTAATCTAAACAGAAAAGAAAAACAGAAAAGAAAATAGGACAGGGGGGTGGCAGGGGCTCACCGTGGGGGGCGGCGACGGGTCGGGGAGGGGCGGCGACGGGGCGACAGCGGGGCGGGGCGGCGATGGGGCGGGAAGGGGGCGGCGATGGGCGGCGCTCCTCGAGGGGCTATCGACCCGCGGCTGCAGCGACCGCGACGGTTGGTCGGGGTCAGGGGCGGGGACGGCCGCAACGCGGCTGGCCGACGTGGAAGGAGCGACGGGGCCGCGGTGGAGGTCGGGGAGGGGTGCGGGGCGGCCGACTATGCCGAATGGGGTCGGCGGCTGCGCGGGCCGGTGTGGGCGGGGCGACGTGGAAGGGGCAGCAGGGGTGCGGTGAAGGTCGGGGCACCACAGGGGAGGGGTGTGTGGCGGCGGGGCGGCCGGCTACGACAGATGGGGTCGGCGGCGGCGGCGCGGTTGTGGGTGGGGAGGGAACGAGAGCGAGAGAGAGTGGAGAGAAGAGATAGAGGACGGGGGCGGGACAGCTGTTAACGTACCCGCCTCTTTGCCGTCCGCCACCGGTCGGCAAACATTCTTTGCCGTCTGCTTGCGGACGGCAAAGAGGTGGGGCCGGTGGGCTTGGGTTGGTTACACAATAACTGGACCCAACAACCTCTTTGCCGTCCGCTACCGGACGGCATAGTTTCTTTGCCGTCAGCCAGCGGACGGCAAAGAGTTGGCTGATAGCAAACACCTTGTTTGCCATCAGCCACTTCTTTGTCGTCCGTTTTCTTGTTGCTGACGGCAAAGACCTCTTTGTCGAGATGGCGGACGACAAATAAGCTAATTTCAGTAGTGTATGACCCACAATCTAGCAAGGCATACTTTTTAGTTTAAGGGTTCTTTGTACTCGGGGAGGCGGGTTCTCCAAATTTTATATTGCATGATGCTTTACATGATGTAAGTCTGTTTAAACCTCAATTAATCGCACCATATTCCTGTCAATAAATAATATTTATTTTAGGAAAAAAGGTAAATTCCAGTTTTAACCCCATATTTTGGTATTTTTTATGCTAATTACCCCATTTAACATATTTTCATACAGGTCACCCATTTAGTGATTTCTCCAATTTATTACTCTTTTAATGTATTTTAGGTCGCACATGGCTCCTCTATTTCTTTTGCTGGAAAAGTGCCGTTGGAGTTATTTCTAAAATGGTGCAACCTAGAAGCAAATATGGTGAATAAGAATAAGGTGAAATCAACGAATAAGGAGTTGCATGACATGAATAAGAAACTCGTCAAGGTGGGACGGTGTGTTTGTACACGAGATGAGCTTGCAATGTTCAAGTAGAGGGTAAAAACAGGAATTCATTCGGGGGGGAAACAGAAGCAGAAGGATAGCATTTGGCCCATACAGAAAATGTGAGCCCACAAAGGGCCTATAGATCTGGGGCAGTCGCAAACCACTTCCTTCGTTTGGCTCATCCTCACGTCAAGGCCCGCTTTCCCCCACCCTCTCGGAGTATCGCGGCGTCCGGGAAGCAAGGCGATACGATGCCGGGGAGCGCCATCAGCGGAGGCGCGGCAAGGGCGGCCGTGGTCGCGTGGTGGCTGCAGCGCCACCAGCGACTGCCTCCGCCGGCGGACCTCCTGCCACGCAGCCTCCTTGACCGCGCGGTGGAGCTCGCCAGCAAGACCGCCGCCGCCGCCGCCCCGGAGCTGGACCCGGACCTGCCCTGCTCCCTCGGCTCGTCCTCCCTCCCTGACCTCTGCGACGACTTATTGATTGGTAATTAGTACGTACGGATCTGGCAGGAGGGCGGCGGATTCGTTGTGCGATTCCGCGATGTTCTCAGATTGGATAGCCAGAGCTAGACTACCCTAAATGTAATGTTGTTCTAGCATGTCAATAACGGTCCCTGGTTATGCTTGATTCCGTCCTTGTTTGAAACTCATGTCTATTCACCGAGTTAACTGTGGGTCCTTGGAATACCTGATTTCTGCCTATGTCTTTATATAACCCATATGTATACTTTGTTTTGGTAAAGAAAGCTGCTACCTAGAAATTCTCATGTTATTCCAGTACGCAATACGAATTTGATTTGGGCTACGAAAGTATGAAAATATACATAGGTGTGTCAACGATAAATGAATTGACTGAAACAATAGAGTTTGTGTTGCATATGGGCCAGGCTCCATCCTAGTTCAAGTATGTGCGCTGACCCTGCATTGTATTGAACGTACTTCCTTTACATATAGACTATATATGTGCAGTGCGGTAATTGCTGGAAATGGCACAATCGCTCAGAAATCTTGTAAAATGCTCCAGCTCTTCTGTAGTGTTGGACTACTAACTGTCAGGGTTTTGTATCAGTAACATCTCTTCCTTCCTACTGGTTTTCTCTGCCAGCCTGCCTTGCAGATAAAAATGTTTCTGTCAATCTGGCTTGTAAGCAGTTCTACCAGACCGGTTATGCCGTGTGATGAGTGTGGACTGTCAAGTTCAGTACTCGGCTTGTGGGGATATAGCTGGAGATCCATGGAGCAAGCTGCTACACATAAGTGAGGAGATGTAGGGCATTGATAAAAAAAGGTAAGACGTGCACTTTGTAATCACATTAGGTATACATTATCGCATTTTACATCAAATCCTGTCCTGCCTAGACCTCTTCTTACCGAGCACCGCGTGCTTGTCTGTCCGTGACACGACGAAGCTCGCCAAGTAGGTGTAGCAGGGCGGTATCCTGGACCTCCATGCCACTGCTTGGAATGTCCCTTCAGACGTAACTTGACCAGACAAAACATCTTGTGCCGTTATCCTGGGAACCTCACTGATCTGGGGAGAGGGCTCATCATAAATATCACGCATCACGACGACATTGCTTGTCTTGGCCATTGTCCACATGTACAGAGGCTGGTCCTTCTGTAGGAGATTGGTCGGGTGCTCGCCAAACATGCTGAGGTGCTTGCTTGCGAAATCTCTCAAGCATCTCAGCACTCTGCGCCAAAACTGTATGTCAAGATTGGTTCTCAGTAAGCTGGCAACGATGTTCGCTGCCATGAATGATCTGTTCATGTGGAAGGCGATCTCCATGCCGAGGGCTGCCATGCTAGGATGCTCACCAGGGTTTGTGCTTCCGAATGCAACCGTCTTGAAGAAATACCAGTAAGCTTCTTGGGACAAAGATTTCAGCATAAGAGACTCTGCCGTTCCTAATGATGCTATCTTGTCTGAACGGCTGGTGAGTATGATTTTACTGCCTGGCGTCAGGTGGCTTGCTGCCGAGGTGTACAACCCCCTCCATGTTTCCTCGTCCATGTCCCCTGCTAGCTCAATCACAGCCAGTGAGTCTCCATGCGGGCTGGAGGCAAGGTTCTGATGCTTGATCACACCACTACCTTTTAGAGTGGCCAAGTTTCCACCTTTGAGATCATTCCCGCTGAAGAAGACGATCAACGAGAAGCGCCTCCGCACCCTCTCGTCAAGGCAGACATGCTCAACAAGTGTACTCTTGCCGACTCTCGCTGGACCGATTATGGGCAGCACACCCAGACTTCCATTCCTCACAGCCTCCCTACAAAGCAGAAAGCTCAAAATTGTCTCTTTTTCCATCTGCCGGCCAAACATAACCTGATCACAAAACAAATACGCGCTGTAAGGTTGCCGGGAGATCCGAGGATAGCTGGCCAAGAACATCACGAACTCCTGCATGTCACCAATCACTCTCTCAAGGCTGCTGAGCATCTTGTCAAGATTGCTGCAGCTCCCCGCATCAAGCACCTCGTCCATACTTGGGGCATCGCACACAGAGAAGAAGGTGCGTCTGAAACTGGACAGGGCAAGCGAACGGCGAGTGCTCACCTCGCCATCGGCCTTGTCCCTGTGCGCTCGGTATCTGAAGGTGTCGAGCGTGTAGTAGCCTCTGTACATACCTCGTCTCAACATCTGGAGCTGCTGGAGCATCGCCTGGTTGGTGATGTGCCTCCCCTCAGCCTCCTCGACGGTGGCATCGATCCTTAGCAGCACTGCCCGTAGCCTCTGGAGCTTCTCCTCCTCTGCTCCCTTGGACTGCAGGTATCTCTGGGTTACCATGGACAGGGCTCTGCTGACAAGATCACCCACGATTGCAGAGAGAAGCGGCTCCATTTTGGAAGGCCCCTGCAATGTTCCTGGTGGGATAGATGAATCCACCAAAGAATGGAAGAGGGAGAGGCCAACTTGTGGTTCGGGTTGAGGCATAGAAGTCGTCGGATGGACCCGTCGTAACATTGACAGCAAGACCGTCGAAATTGACCCAATACGACAGTGAGAAGAAGGTGTTTTTGTTTAAAAAAAAAAAGCAATATTCTTCCCTCAAAAAAAGAAGCAAGAAGCAATATTCTTTATTTCGATATACATGAAAAAAATGTACTCCCTCCGTCTAGGTGAGTAAGTCATTTTAGGTTGTGCACCATGACCAAGGAGGAGGAGAAAACGAGAGACCTTAATGTTTATTTGCTAATTAATAGCATTGCATACAATGAACTAACCACTGCATGTTGTGTTTGGTAGTCTCAAGTTATTAAAAGCATGTACATTCCTCATCTCTTATTGGTTGATATGTCAAGAAACAAGAAACGAGGTAGAAGTTAATGCATCGCGTCTAAGTGTTTTGGGATTATTTGATTTTTGTAAGATGACTTGCACACCTAGACGGAGGGAGTATCTGAGATATAGAACATTGATTCATGTCCCAATCAAGCCTTCTAAATTTACCAACCAAATTACTCCCTTCGTCCCAAAATAAATGTCGCTGATTTAGTATAATTTTATGGTAAATCGGTGACACTTATTTTGAGACGGAGGGAGTACTAAAGACCCCCCACACGAAAAGGAGAAAAAACATGGCTGGAAATGACATTTAAGACAGCTAGTACAATATGTTGTCTATTGACTTTAAACCCTAAAACGGTGTTATAATTTGGGGCGGAGCTAGTATCATGGATCTGTAGAACTTCACAAAGATTTAAGAGTGATGAATGGTCACAAGAGCATTCTCTAGAATGCCGAGTTTCTCCTCTTTATGAAAAGATTGCGGCGGTCAGCAAGAATCTCAATTTGAGTTGTTCACATCACACCTCCGCTAGCATCCTAAGCGTCAGTTATTTTTGCATATCTGAATCCAGCTTTTTGCATATCTGAATCCAGCGTGGACGGAACTGGAGTTTGTCCTGATACTCTTTGTGAAAATATGGTTTGCAGCAAGTAGGATATATACAACTCTCTCCTATCCAACTTATTATGGATCGAAGGGAGGTAGTAACAAGTTTCAATGGGGTTTGTTTGTTTGTTTCTAAAATGTAAAATCCAGATGGTTTTCAGCACAAAATTGCAATGTATACCAGGTCCTCTGATACTGATTGAAGTATTACCAGTCGTATTCTCCTGTGTGCTTTGACTTGCTACTTTCGGACGTTGACAGCCAGCGTGCGATCTAATGGTTGGCGACTTGACATTTCCCTCGCGGCCACTCCAAGGCTCTTTCCAACCTCAGTCACAGATCTTTTGGCTGAAACCAGCACTGCCGATTCATGAATAAAGTCTTTTACTCCCTCCATAGAGTGTTTCTTACACTAGTGTAGTGTGAAAAATGTTTTTATATTACGGGACGGAGGGAGTAAAAGAGAGCAAACGAACAAGGCCACTCCTTTCCCTTCTACCCAAAGGATTCAAGATGGAGGTGACCGTCTCTGCAGTTTTTGGCGTTATTATAAGAAGGCGTACGATAAAGTCAAATGGTTGTTCCTTCAATAGGCCTTACGCATGAAGGATTTTGATGAAGTTTGGCGACGCCAGGTAGAATCTTTCACGCAAAAAGGGAGTGTTGGAATTAAAATGAATGACGATATAGGTCATTATTTTCAGACATACAAGGGCCTGAGACAAGGTGATCCCATGTCTCCTATCTTGTTCAACATTGTGGTTGATATGTTGGCGATCCTGATAGGTAGGGCAAAGGAGGCCGGTCAGGCGGGTGGCTTGGTGCCTCATCTAGTTGATGGTGTGTGTCCATCCTGGAGTACGCTGATGATACAATCATCTTTGTGGAGCACGACTTGGCAAAAGCGAGAAATATGAAGTTAGTGTTATACTTATTTGAACAATTGACCGGATTGAAGATTAACTTTCATAAAAGCGAGTTGTTCTGTTTTGGTAGAGCCAAGGACGAACAAGAGGCTTATAGGCAATTGTTTGGATGTGAGTTGGGGGCTTTACCTTTTACGTACCTAGGTATGCCCATTCACCATCGTAAGCTAACAAACAGCGAGTGGAAGTGCATTGAGGATCGGTTTGAGAAAAAACTGAGTTGTTGGAAAGGAAAAGTCATGTCATATGGAGGCCGATTGATTCTTATTAATTCGGTGCTCACGAGTATGCCTATGTTTCTCTTATCCTTCTTTGAAGTCCCAGTTGGGGTTAGAAAAAGGCTGGACTTTTATAGATCCCGATTTTTCTGGTAGAGTGATGAACTTAAGAGAAAATACCGACTCGCCAAATGGGATATCATCTGTCGACCAAAGGACCAGGGGGGCCTTGGTATTGAGAATCTTGAAGTCAAGAACAGATGTCTTCTCAGTAAGTGGCTGTATAAGTTGTCAGTTGAGACTGAGGCAACGTGGGCGCAGATTCTCCGTAGTAAGTATCTGCAGTCCAAGACTTTGTCCCAGGTGACAGTGAGACCAACTGACTCGCCGTTTTGGAAGGGGCTTATGAGAGTCAAATTTGCCTTCTTTAATAGAACAAAGTTTATTGTCGGTAATGGCAACACCACTCGCTTTTGGGAGGATACGTGGCTTGGTGAAACGCCGTTGGCGCTCCAGTATCCGTCCCTGTATCGTATTGTTCAGCGTCGTGATTCTCTTGTTGCAACGATTATGCAGTCCATTCCCCTGAATATTCAGTTTCAGAGGGTGCTTGTTGGCGACCTGTGGGAAGCATGGCTTCATTTAGTGAGTAGATTGATGGAGGTTCAGTTAGCTCATTAGCCCGATTAGTTGTGTTGGAAGCTTACTAGGTCTGGAGAGTTCACAGTCAAGTCGATGTATATCGATGTCATTAACTCTAGTATTATTCCTAGTTCCAAACATGTTTGGAAAGTCAAAGTTCCTTTGAAGATTAAAGTGTTTATGTGGTTTGTGCATAAACAAGTAATTTTAACAAAGGATAATTTGGTTAAGCGCAACTGGACAGGATCTACTAGGTGTAGTTTTTGTGATCGGGACGAAACTATCAAGCACCTCTCTTTTTATTGCCCGTTGGCGAGAGTTTTGTGGCGCCCCATGCAAATTGCCTTTAACATTACTCCTTCAAATTCGGTTAGTATGTTATTTGGAACATGGCTTGTTGGGATAGAGTCCGAAACAGGCAGACACATTCGTGTAGGAGTATGCGCGTTGTTATGGGCAATTTGGAACTGCAGAAATGATTTGGCTTTTAATATAACAACAACTATTCATTTTTTGCATGTTTTATTTCGGGCTACTGCGTTGATCCGTATGTGGTCCTTACTCACTCAGACGGAGGCCAGGGAGCGATTGGTTACTGGATCTGTCCGATGGGAGATGGTAGCGGGATATCTTCAACCGGTTTGGTTGGCGGTCATGTAATAGGATATGCGATTAGTTTACCTATCTTTTGTTATGCCAGTCGGTTGTGGCTTTTGGGAATTTTGTTCTTGGCGTTGTGACTCTATGTGAGCTTGCCGGTTTTTATTTGTTTCACGACATTAAGACCTTGTTGAACCTCTTTTATTAATATAAATGTGGCCGTATGCATCGATCTGATGCAGAGGCCGGGGAGTCCCTTTTCGAAAAAAAATAAAAATAAGCATGTACGTATCCTTCCTCGTCGACAGGTACCACCGGCTGCAGGCCGGAGGAGCGGAAGAGAGCCTGCAACGGCTGCGCCGCCTTCTGCTGTGAGTCTAGGCCACCGTGGAGGAGGCCGAGAGGTGGTAGATCACCAACCAGGCGATGCTCCGGCAGCTCGAGATGCTGAGGAATGACATGTACAGAGAGGCTACTACATGCTCGACGCCCTCACGTGCAGATGACGCAGAGAAGGCGACGCCACGGCCAAAAATGAGGTGAGCGACCGCTCTCTCACGCTCTGCCGTGTCAGTCCCGTCAAGCGGCTCTGCCTCTCTGCCAGGGCGCCGAAGAACATGGAGGAGTTTGTGGTGTTCTTGAAGTGCTATCCTTTGCTGTGCCGGTAACCTTGCAGCAGCTACTTGTCTACGGACATGTGCATGTATGGTCGTCACACGGAATATGAGAGGGTCGTGAGCTTCCTGCTACAGGTTGGCCCCCCTGGCACAGCAAATTTCAGCCTTCTTCCGGTAGTCGAACCCGCAAGGGTTGGAAAGAGCACCCTCGTTGAGCATGTTTGCTATGACGACAGGGTGCGCGGCTACTTCTCCTCGATTGTGTTCCTCGGCGGGGATGATCTCCAACTCCAAGGCGCGGAAGCGAATGCTCTACAAGACAGTGGTGTTATCAAGTACAGAAACGGCGCTTCACATGGGAGGCTGCTGGTTGCTGCCGAACTGATTGGGGATCTGGAAAAGGAAATATGGACAAGGATGTGGCTTTTGCTAAGCCATATGGCGCACGGAAGCAAAGTCGTGGTTACAAGCAGGTCAGAGAGGATCATGCGGCTTGGAACAACCCAGGCGCTCAGACTGAATGCTTTGCCCCACGAAGCTTACTGGTACTTCTTCAAGATGATTGCGTTCAGAGATGCTGGCCCAGAGGACTATTCAGAGCTATCATCCATAGCTATGGCGATTGCAGCTGAGCTCAACACTTCTTTCATCAATGCAAACATAATCGGCAACCTGTTGAGAGCAAGCCTCAGTGCCCGGTTTTGGTGCAAGGCTCTCGAGCGCATCAGAGAGTTCACCACCAAGCATGTGCTCATGTTTGGCGAGCATCCAGTCGATCTGATGCGGAAAGGGCGGCCTATATACCTCTGGAGGATGGCAGGTGGCGGTTCCGAAGTCCTTGTGGCCAATGGTGTTCATCAGGTGTGCTCTCCTCAGCAAGAGGTTCCGAAGCTAACATTGCTGGATTTCGTATCTGGAAGTGCTATACCGCGTGGAAATTGTAAGTTCCTGGCGTGGAAGTGAGTTGCAGCATAATGACATCGAACAAGAAGCGCTCTCCGCTGCAGAGTGTTTGATTCTGGGGTTGATCATGGGGCTACTCCCTCCGTTTCAAAATAGCCGTTTCAAAATAGATGACTCTACTCTGTACTAACTTTAGCAGTACAAAGTTAGTACAAAGTTGGGTCATCTATTTTGGAACGGATGGAGTAGGTGTTTGCGTATCCTCTTTGTATGTTTCCCACCTGCATTCGAGCCTCCATGCTCGCAACGAGGGGCCGTCACAGGCTCTCCTTATACTCCCTCTATCCCAAAATAAATGTCTTAACTTTAGTATAACTTTATACTAAAATTAATGCAAAGTTGAGACATTTATTTTGAAACGGAGGCGGTATTAATTAAAAGACCTAGGGGTTTCTTCCCCCTTGAGGTGGCGTCTTTTTCGTTTTTGTATGTGTTTTCCTTTCAGCAGTGTCCGGTTTGTGCAGTAAGAACGGGTCTGAAAACAGAATGCTAACAAGAGGTAGAACCATAAAAACTAGTTTACATACCTTTAAAGTCAAATGAAATCTTAACTCTTACTGTGTACTCCCTCCGTTCCTAAATATAAGTCTTTTTAAAGATTTGAATATAAACTACATACGGATGTATATAGACGTATTTTAGAGTGAAGATTCACTCATTTTGCTTCGTATGTAGTTGATATTAAGCTCTCTAAAAAGATTTATATTTAGGAATGGAGGAAGTACATAAAACAGCATTGCTCTATCATGCACACAAAGTACTTTGTAGAAAGGGATTACAAGGAATCTAAGTACTAGGCCTAGGTGATGCGGAGCATCCGACGATCATCCTCATGTACATTATGACTACTCTCCAAGCCCCAAGTGGACATACGAGGAGACCTCAAACATACGCCATTGGACACAAGGTACCAAGGAGACCCTCTCGGAGATGCTCGGAATGATGGACAAGTCCCCAAGTACAAGGATGAAGGAGCACGACAAGAGGAACCGGAGAAAGGCTACAGGACCCGGACATCCGGCCCTGGCCCGGACATCCGGCCCCTGAAGATGTCAACAGCAGCAGCCCAGCAACCGAAGTGCTACAGGGCCCGGACATCCGGTCAGGCCCTAGACATCCGGCCCCTCCCGCAAGCCCGGACATCCGGCCACAGCCCGGACACCCGGCGCCCCATCACAGAACGTCCAGAAGCTGGACCTCGCCAGCCCGGACATCCGGCCAAAGGCCCGGACATCCGGCTCTTCGTGAGCCGCCGGACATCCGGCACCTGCCTGTGCGCAGAGAACGGGCCAAGGGCCCTTGTATCCCCCTCTCACTTACCCCTTCGTGGGCTAGCACTATATATACTCTCCCACCTCCTCCTAGTTAGGGTTAGCAAAGGATTAGCTCATTTGAGATAGAGCTTTGCTCATCCATACGGATCTCCTCCTTGTGAGAGACCGCGGCCTCTTCGGAGAAGATCCGCCATGGATTCAGGACCCCTTTATGGGAAGATCCCTCGTGGATTCAAGACCTCCTCTCGGAGATGAGCTACCGCCACTTGTATCGTACTTTGTTGGATTTGGACCGTGTATCTCTTTCTGTTTCTTGGATCTAGCACATGTGTGATCATATTCGTGTTGGTTGAGTGTTTTCTCTTTCGTTTCCCCGTGATTTCCCTCGTTTCCTTCCGCATGTTCTTCGTGTTCCTCATAGGGATCCTCTCCAAACATGAAAGATTGGCCCCTAGGGTTCCGCCCTACATCATCTTGGTATCATGAGCCAGGTTGATCACGTTTTTGGAGCCCCTACCCTTTGTTTTCTAGCTTGATTTTGTTGATTTCGTCCTAAATTCAAAAATCCCCACCAAAAATAGCCCCCAAATTTTTTTGTGATTTGTTGGTTTGATGATGTTTTGTTGATTTTGATCCATGGATTTGCTTGGTTTCGAGTGGATCTAGCATATCCCCAAGTTTCTCCACTTTCCATCCACGAAATCTCTCAAATTTTGCCCCCGAAATCATCAATTTCCGCCCCAAAATCGAGTTCCTCGAGTTCATCCTCGGATTTGGAGCTCGGACATCCGGCCCGACCCCCGGACATCCGGCCATCCCGGACATACTGCCATTAGCCCGGACATCCGGCTCCTGGAGCGCATTTTCGCGCAAGGTTCTGTACATCAGGTCCCGGACATCCGGCCAAACCCCCGGATGTCCGCCCCCCGGGATTTCAGCTTTTCCCGTTTCACCGTTTTGTCCATAACTAATTCATCTGGAGTCCGTTTTTGATGTTCTTTAGGTTGTTGAGAAGCTATTGTCATCCCCCATCCCACAAAAATAACACCGACATCATTTGAGTCCATCAAATTTTCGAAAATTTGGCAAGTTTACCTAAGCCCTCCACCATATCATCCGCATAGCCACCACCGACTTCCACAACCTAACCCATTTTGTTCACCATAGCATTAGTGGTTGCTTGAGTAGTGATTCGAGTCTCCTAAGGTGTTTCGGCTACTTAGGGACGATTGCTTCTTCATCAACCACCACCACCACTTCCACATAACCTTGCCCGCCATACACTTCCGACAACCCAAATTAACCCAATTTTGTTTGAGCTTGTTTGAGTTGTGTCTTGTGTCTCCTAAGGTGTTTAGGCTACTTAGGGACGACAACTTCAACTCTGGCACGTGTATAGCCCATCATTCCACTTCCGCATTACCGAGTGCAACCACCACCGCTTTCCGCTACCACCATTTTGACATTTGACGTTTGAGATTTTGAGTTCGCGGTTTTTCCGTTTCCTAAGGTGTTTCGGCTACTTACGGACGAGTCTCCATCATCTTGGTTTCTACATCAAGAACACCGCCACTCATCATCGCCTCGAGGTCGTGATCGACTTTGACCAGTTCACCATCATCCGTCTGTGGCGTACATACGAGAAACCTTCGACGGTAACCTCCATATCATCTTGGTATTGTGGTAGCCCTCCATTGTATATTCCTCTTGCCATTGCATTGTTAAACCCTAGCCCATTTTGCGTTACTTGCCTATCGAGACTAGCCATTTGAGTATTGCCGACAACGTGACTTGTGCACATTAGTGATCATACTTCCCATAGCATACATACCATATCATCGTGGTGCATATATTGGTACCATAGCTTGTGTCACAAGTTTGTTCCCGCATATACACAATTGCTATCTTGGTTTGTGCATTGTGCAAAAGTGGCCATACAAAAAAATAAAGCTTTTAAGCAAAAGAAAGAGAGCAAAGAAGCTTGTAAGCAAGTGCCATAGCATCATACCACATTGCATATAAGATTGTCATATCCGATCATATTGGATCATCTTGAGAGAAACACCGGGAACCATACATACATAGCATACCTGAGATAGAAGTTTATCCATTTTGCATCTTATAGGTTGTGCACAAGTGTCGTATCCGCCTATTGAGCAATCGTGCTAGCGTCTCTCTTGAGGCAACACGAGCGTTTTCCGTGGATTCCACATTTTGTGCTCATTCCTTGGTTGCACGACCCCATTTATCTATCCGTGTGTGTGTTTCCGTGTGCCATCCATTTTGCTATTGGTCTACTTGTTTCGCTTGCAAATTTGTGAATCTCTTTCAACATTATTGACTCTTGCTAACATTTTGCATCAAATTTTTGTGCCACTATCCTCACCGAGCTCCACCATAAGCCTTGCTTGTGTAGGTGTGAGAACCGACAAGAATTGGTACCAATTGTGCTATTTCCTTGTTACACATTTGAGTGATCATTGATCCATCTTCAACATCGGTCAAGGTACATTTGGTCTAGTTCTTCTCTTTCTCCCACTCATACTTGCTCGAGTCTTGTGTTGGATAGGCAAGGCATTTCCTCTCCGGTCCTCGACAACCACGATGGCGTGAACAACTACAACACCAAAGCGTCCATCTTTGATCTACAACGACAAATACAAGGCGCACAATCAAGATTGCGAGAGCGCATCGAGAACATCTCCATCGACATTCGTCACTCTGAAGCAAGGAAAAGGGACTACATCGACAAGAAGCTTTCCGCACATAAAGAGGAGCAAGATACAAGGATGGAGGAGATTAGAGCCTTGATCAAGTCTTCTTCCCCTTCGTCATCTTCAAGGCAGTGACATTCAAGCCACAAGCCTTCAGAGCGCGAAAATGATGCAAGCGCAACTCGTCCACGTTCACATCCCCATGGCGACCACCATCATGTTCGTGATCAACATCGTCATGAAGGGAAAGTCACCTCCAAGCAACATGTGCACGACGATGACGAATGACATCTACTACGAGCTCAAGCACGACAATGACA
This sequence comes from Triticum aestivum, assembly GCF_018294505.1. Taxonomy (NCBI): domain Eukaryota; kingdom Viridiplantae; phylum Streptophyta; class Magnoliopsida; order Poales; family Poaceae; genus Triticum; species Triticum aestivum. The sequence continues at coordinate 535,590,519 of NC_057801.1, read as the reverse complement.
TCATCATCATGAAGATGCTCCACAAGCGCAAATGCACAAGTCCCAACAAGCCCTACTTCACGCCAAGTCCAAGCTTCATGAGCAAAAGAGAAGACCGTGAGACGAGAACCACCAAGACGGAGCTACGGCTACAACAACCACTTCGGCATCTTCTCCAAGTGCTATCAAGGCATCTTCGCCTTTGGACGTACGGCATCTTCGCCTACTTACCATGAGTACGCCTAAAACGACTACATCAAGTCCAAGGTGACCACCTACAAATGATGGAGACACTTTCATCTTCGGAAGCCTCCCAAGGAAGATGGCCGAGCATGGGAAATTCCCTTCGGTCATGGAGACAAGCTATGAGGTGCCACATCATATGGGCCTCCCACACCAAGACGGTGACAAGACGGTCGAGCAAGGGACATCCCCTTTGACTACGGCGACGAGCGCGAACCTCTTCAACAACATGAAGACGGCGCCCATATTGGACTCATACTCCGAGTCAAGCTACGCGACCGCACATGGAGACATTCGCACCAACATCTCTCCGACACTCACATATGTTGAGACGCCCCATTTGTCATGTGAGCAGAGCCACCACCCCATGAGTGAGATGAGTTACTCCACCATATATGACATTGAGAGCATTTCCTATGAGAGGATGAGTGTGTTCACCACTAGCCCCACACATGAGAGTATGCCACACATCCTATGTGAGGTTGAGTGCCATTTGAGTGACTCCACCAACCATATGAGTGCGAGCATCCTTGAGGGAATGAGTGAGCCACAACACTTAGAGAGTGAGGTAGTTGACACGGCATGTGAGGCCACTATGATTTCTAATGACTTAACCTCTACTCCTAGTGTGTTTTCTTCTTGGTGCTAGGTCTCCTACATGACAACATGCGTACCCTCGATGAGTCCATCCCTCCAATGGGAAAACGGATGGCCATGGTGGACAATGATGCACCCCCCCCCACACACACACACATGGTTCCATCAAGATGAAGATGACAACGATGAAGGAAATATGCCCTAGAGGCAATAATAAAGTTATTATTTATTTCCTTATTTCATGATAAATGTTTATTATTCATGCTAGAATTGTATTAACCGGAAACATAATACATGTGTGAATACATAGACAAACATAGTGTCACTAGTATGCCTCTACTTGACTAGCTCGTGAATCAAAGATGGTTAAGTTTCCTAGCCATGGACAACAGAGTTGTCATTTGATTAACGGGATCACATCATTAGGAGAATGATGTGATTGACTTGACCCATTCCGTTAGCTTAGCACACGATCGTTTAGTATGTTGCTACTGCTTTCTTCATGACTTATACATGTTCCTGTGACTATGAGATTATGCAACTCCCGTTTACCAGAGGAACACTTTGTGTGCTACCAAACGTCACAACGTAACTGGGTGATTATAAAGGTGCTCTACAGGTGTCTCCGAAGGTACATGTTGGGTTGGCGTATTTCGAGATTAGGTTTTGTCACTCCGATTGTCGGAGAGGTATCTCTGGGCCCTCTCGGTAATACACATCACTTAAGCCTTGCAAGCATTGCAACTAATGAGTTAGTTGTGGGATGATGTATTACAGAACGAGTAAAGAGACTTGCCGGTAACGAGATTGAACTAGGTATTGGATACCGACGATCGAATCTCGGGCAAGTAACATACCGATGACAAAGGGAACAACGTATGTTGTTATGCGGTTTGACCGATAAAGATCTTCGTAGAATATATAGGAACCAATATGAACATCCAGGTTCCACTATTGGTTATTGACCGAGAATAGTTCTAGGTCATATCTACATAGTTCTCGAACTCGTAGGGTCCGCACGCTTAACATTACGATGACAGTTTAATTATGAGTTTATAAGTTTTGATGTACCGAAGTTTCTTCGGAGTCCCGGATGTGATCACGAACATGACGAGGAGTCTCGAAATGGTCGAGACGTAAAGATCGATATATTGGACGACTATATTCGGAGTTCGGAAAGGTTCTGAGTGATTCGGGTATTTTTCGGAGTATCGGAGAGTTACGGGAATTCGCCGGGGAAAATATGGGCCTTATTGGGCCATACGGGAATAGAGGAGAGAGGCCGAAAGGAAGGAGGCGTGCAGCCCCCCTCTGGTCCGAATTGGACAAGGGGTGCGGCCCCCCTTTCCTTCCTCCTCTCCCCCTCTTTCCCCCTTTCTCCTACTCCAACAAGGAAGGAGGGAGTCCTACTCCCGGTGGGAGTAGGACTCCCCTTGGCGCGCCCCTCCTAGGCCGGCCGCCCCCTCCCCCCTTGCTCCTTTATATACGGGGGCAGGGGGGCACCTCTAGGAACAACACAAGTTGATCTACGGATCGTTCCTTAACCGTGTGCGGTGCCCCCCTCCACCATATATATTCCACCTCGGTCATATCGTCGCGGAGTTTAGGCGAAGCCCTGCGCCGGTAGAACATCATCATCGTCACCACGCCGTCGTGTTGACGAAACTCATCCCCGACGCTTTGCTGGATTGGAGCCCGGGGAACGTCATCGAGCTGAACGTGTGCTTAACACGGAGGTGCCGTACGTTCAGTGCTTGGATCGGTCGAGTCGTGAAGACGTACGACTACATCAACTGCATTGTGATAACGCTTCCGCTTATGGTCTATGAGGGTACATGGACAATACTCTCCTCTCTCGTTGCTATGCAATCACCATGATCTTGCATGTACGTAGGAAATTTTTTGAAATTACTACGTTACCCAACAGTGGCATCTGAGCCTAGATTTTATGCGTTGATGTTATATGCACGAGTAGAACACAAATGAGTTATGGGCGATACAAGTCATACTGCTTACCAGCATGTCATACTTTGGTTCGGCGGTATTGTTGGATGAAGCGGCCCGGACCGACATTACGCGTACGCTTACGCGAGACTGGTTCTACCGACGTCCTTTGCACACAGGTGGCTGGCGGGTGTCAGTTTCTCCAACTTTAGTTGAACCGAGTGTGGCTACGCCCGGTCCTTGCGAAGGTTAAAACAGCACTAACTTGACGAACTATCGTTGTGGTTTTGATGCGTAGGTAAGAACGGTTCTTGCTCAGCCCGTAGCAGCCACGTAAAACTTGCAACAACAAAGTAGAGGATGTCTAACTTTTTTTTGCAGGGCATGTTGTGATGTGATATGGTCAAGACATGATGAGATATAAGTTGTTGTATGAGATGATCATGTTTTGTTGAAGTTATCGGCAACTGACAGAAGCTCTATGGTTGTCTCTTTGTTGCATAAGATGCAAGTGCCAAATAATTGCTTTACTTTATCGCTATGCGATAGCAATAGTTGCAAGAGCAATAGTTGGCGAGACGACCATGTGACGACACATTGATATAGATCAAGATGATGAAGATCATGGTGTCGTGCCGGTGACGATAGAGATCATGACAGTACTTTGGAGATGGACATCAAAGGCGCAAGATGATCATGGCCATATCATGTCACATATTTTGATTGCATATGATGTTTATCTGTTATACATCTTATTCTGTTTTGTTTGACGGTAGCATTTTAAGATGATCTCTCACTAATTATCAAGAAGTGTTCTCCCTGAGTATGCACTGTTGCCAAAGTTCGTCGTGCCCAGACACCACGTGATGATCGGGTGTGATAAGCTCTACGTCCATCTACAACGGGTACAAGCCAGTTTTGCACATGCGGAATACTCAGGTTAAACTTGACGAGCCTAGCATATGCAGATATGTCCTCGGAACACAGAGACCGAAAGGTCGAGCGTGAATCATATAGTAGATATGATCAACATAATGATGTTCACCATTGAAAGCTACTCCATTTCACGTGATGATCGGTTATGGTTTAGTTGATTTGGATCACGTGATCACTTAGAGGATTAGAGGGATGTCTTTCTAAGTGGGAGTTCTTAAGTAATATGATTAATTGAACTTAAATTTATCGTGAACTTAGTCCTGGTAGTATTTTGCAAATTATGTTGTAGATCAATAGCTTGCGTTGTTGCTTTTCATATGTTTATTTCGATATGTTCCTAGAGAAAATTGTGTTGAAAAATGTTAGTAGCAATGATGCGGATTGGATCCGTGATCTGAGGTTTATCCTCATTGCTGCGCAGAAGAAATATGTCCTTGATGCACTGCTAGGTGACAAACCTATTGCAGGAGCAGATGCAGACGTTATGAACGTTTGGCTAGCTCAATATGATGACTACTTGATAGTTTAGTGCACCATGCTTAACGGCTTAGAATCGGGACTTCAAAGACATTTTGAACGTCATGGACCATATGAGATGTTCCAGGAGTTGAAGTTAATATTTCAAGCAAATACCCGACTTGAGAGATATGAAGTCTCCAACAAGTTCTATGGCTAAAATATGGAGGAGAATCGCTCAACTAGTGAGCATGTGCTCAGATTGTCTGGGTACTACAATCGCTTGAATCAAGTGGGAGTTAATCTTCCAGATAAGATAGTGATTGACAGAGTTCTCTAGTCACCATCACCAAGTTAGTAGAACTTTGTGATGAACTATAGTATGCAAGGGATGACGAAAACGATTCTCGAGCTCTTCATGATGTTGAAATCGACGAAGGTAGAAATCAAGAAAGAGCATCAAGTGTTGATGGTTGACAAGATCACTAGTTTCAAGTAAAGGGCAAAGGGAAAGAAAGGGAACTTCAACTAGAATGACAAGCAAGTTGGCACTCCCACGAAGAAGCCCAAAGCTAAACCAAATCCTGAAACTGAGTGCTTACACTACAAAAGGAAATGGTCACTGGAAACGGGAATACCCTGAATATTTGGTGGATAAAAAGGATGGCAAATTGAACAAGGGTATATTTGATATACAGGTTATTGATGTGTGCCTTACTAGTGTTTATAGTAGCCCCTGAGTATTTGATACTTGTTCGATTGCTAAGATTAGTAACTCGAAATAGGAGTTACAGAATAAACAGAGACTAGTTGAAGGGGAAGTGACGATGAGTGTTGGAAGTAGTTCCAGGATTGATATAATCATCATCGCACACTCCCTATACTTTCAGGATTAGTGTTGAACCTAAATAAATGTTATTTGGCATTTGCGTTGAACATGAATATGATTTGATCATGTTTATTGTGATACGGTTATTCATTTAAAGTCGAAGAATAATTGTTGTTCTGTTTACATGAATAAAACCTTCGATGCTCATACACCCAATGAAAATAGTTTGTTGGATCTCGATCGTAGTGATACACATATTAACAATATTGATGCCAAAAGATGCAAAGTTAATAATGATAGTGCAACTTATTTGTGGCATTGCCGTTTGGGTCATACCGGTGTAAAGCGCATGAAGAAACTCCATAAAGATGGATTTTCGGAATCACTTGGTTATGAATCATTTGATGCTTGCGAACCGTGCCTTTTGGGCAAGATGACTAAAACTCCGTTCTCCGAAACAATGGAATGAGCTACTGACTTATTGGAAACAATACATACCGATGTATGCGGTCCAATAAGTGTTGATGCTCGTGGCAGGTATCGTTATTTTCTGACCTTCACAAGATGAATTGAGCAGATATGAGTATATCTACTTGATGAAACATAAGTCTGAAATAGTTGAAAGGTTCAAAGAATTTCAGAGTGAAGTGGAAAAATCATCATAACAAGAAAATAAAGTTTCTGCGATCTGATCGCGGAGACGAATATTTGAGTTACGAGTTTGGTCTTCAATTAAAACAATGTGGAATAGTTTCACAGCTCACGCCACCTGGAACACCAGAACGTTATGGTGTGTCCGAACGTCGTAATCGTACTTTACTAGATATGGTGCGATCTATGATGTCTCTTATCAGTTTACCACTATCGTTTTGGGGTTATGCATTAAAGACAGTTGCATTCACTTTAAATAGGGCACCATCAAAGTCCGTTGAGACGACGCCTTATGAACTGTGGTTTGGCAAGAAACCAAAGTTGTCGTTTCTTAAATTTTGGGGCTGCGATGCTTATGTGAAAAAGTTTCAACCTGATAAGCTCGAACCCAGATCGGAGAAGTGCGTCTTCATAGAATACCCAAAGGTAACTATTGGGTACACCTTCTATCACAGATCCGAAGGCAAGTTATTCGTTGCTAAAATGGATCCTTTCTAGAGAAGAAGTTTCTCTCGAAAGAAGTGAGTGGGAGGAAAGTAGAGTTTGATAAGGTAATTGTACCTTCTCCCAAATTGGAAAGTAGTTCATCACAGAAATCAGTTCCTGTGATTCCTACACCAATTAGTGAGGAAGCTAATGATGATGATCATGAAACTTCAGATCAAGTTACTACAAAACCTCGTAGGTCTTCCGAAGTACAGTCCGCACCAGAGTGGTACGGTAATCCTGTTCTGGAAGTCATGTTACTAGACCATGATGAACCTACGAACTATGAAGAAGCGATGGTGAGCCCAGATTCCGCAAAATGGCTTGAGGCCATGAGATCTGAGATAAGATCCATGTATGAAAACAAAGTATGGATTTTGATTGACTTGCCCAATGATCGGCGAGACATTGAGATTAAATGGATCTTCAAGAGGAAGACGGGCGCTGATAGTGTTACTATCTACAAAGCTAGAATTGTCGCAAAAGGTTTTCGACAAGTTCAAGGTGTTGACTACGATGAGAGTTTTTCACTCATATCTATGCTTAAGTCTGTCTGAATCATGTTAGCAATTGCCACATTTTATGAAATCTGGCAAATGGATGTCAAAACTGCATTCCTTAATGGATTTTTTAAAGAAGAGTTGTATATGATGCAACCAGAAGGTTTTGTCGATCTGAAAGGTGCTAACAAAATGTGCAAGCTCCAGCGATCCATCAATGGACTAGTGCAAGCATCTCGGAGTTGGAATATACACTTTGATAAGTTGATCAAAGCATATAGTTTTAATACAGACTTGCGGTGAAGCCTGTATTTACAAGAAAGTGAGTGGGAGCACTATAGCATTTTTGATAAGTATATGTGAATGACATATTGTTGATCGGAAATAATGTAGAATTTTTCTAGAAAGCATAAAGGAGTGTTTGAAAGGAGTTTTTGAAAGAAAGACCTTGGTGAAGCTGCTTACACATTGAGCATCAAGATCTATAGAGATAGATCAAGACGCTTGATAAGATTTTTCAATGAGTACATACCTTGACAAGATTTTGAAGTAGTTCAAAATGGAACAGTCAAAGAAAGAGTTCTTGCCTGTGTTGCAAGGTGTGAAGTTGAGTAAGACTCAAAACCCGACCATGGCAGAAAATAGAAAAGAATGAACAGTCATTCCCTATGCCTCAGTCATAGGTTCTATAAAGTATGCTATGCTGTGTACTAGACCTATTGTATACCTTGCTCTGAGTTTGGCAAAGGAATACAATTTTGATCTAAAAGTAGATCACTAGAACAGCGCTCAAGAATATCCTTAGTGAGGACTAAGGAGATGTTTCTCGATTATGGAGGTGATAAAAGAGCCAGTCGTAAAAGTTAAAACGATGCAAGCTTTTACACCAATCCAGATGACTCTAAGTCTCAATCTGGATACATATTGAAAGTGGGAGCAATTAGCTAGAGTAGCTCCGTGCAGAGCATTGTGGACATAGAATATTTGCAAAATACATACGGCTCTGAATGTGACAGACCCGTTGACTAAACTTCTCTCATGAGCAAAATATGATCATACCTTAGTACTCTTTGGGTGTTAATCACATAGCCATGTGAACTAGATTATTGACTCTAGTAAACCCTTTGGGCGTTGATCACATGACGATGTGAACTATGGGTATTAATCACATACAGATGTGAATATTGATGTTAAATCACATGGTGATGTGAGCTAGATTATTGACTCTAGTGCAAGTGGGAGACTGAAGGAAATATGCCCTAGAGGCAATAATAAAGTTATTATTTATTTCCTTATTTCATGATAAATGTTTATTATTCATGCTAGAATTGTATTAACCGGAAACATAATACATGTGTGAATACATAGACAAATATAGTGTTACTAGTATGCCTCTACTTGACTAGCTCGTGAATCAAAGATGGTTAAGTTTCCTAGCCATGGACAAAAGAGTTGTCATTTGATTAACGGAATCACATCATTAGGAGAATGATGTGATTGACTTGACCCATTCCGTTAGCTTAGCACACGATCGTTTAGTATGTTGCTACTGCTTTCTTCATGACTTATACATGTTCCTGTGACTATGAGATTATGCAACTCCCGTTTACCAGAGGAACACTTTGTGTGCTACCAAACGTCACAACGTAACTGGGTGATTATAAAGGTGCTCTACAGGTGTCTCCGAAGGTACATGTTGGGTTGGCGTATTTCGAGATTAGGTTTTGTCACTCCGATTGTCGGAGAGGTATCTCTGGGCCCTCTCGGTAATACACATCACTTAAGCCTTGCAAGCATTGCAACTAATGAGTTAGTTGTGGGATGATGTATTACGGAATGAGTAAAGAGACTTGCCGGTAACGAGATTGAACTAGGTATTGGATACCGACGATCGAATCTCGGGCAAATAACATACCGATGACAAAGGGAACAACGTATGTTGTTATGCGGTTTGACCGATAAAGATCTTCATAGAATATGTAGGAACCAATATGAACATCCAGGTTCCACTATTGGTTATTGACCGAGAATAGTTCTAGGTCATATCTACATAGTTCTCGAACCCGTAGGGTCCGCACGCTTAACGTTACACTGACAGTTTTATTATGAGTTTATAAGTTTTGATGTACCGAAGTTTGTTCGGAGTTCCGGATGTGATCACGGACATGACGAGGAGTCTCGAAATGGTCGAGACGTAAAGATCGATATATTGGACGACTATATTCGGAGTTCGGAAAGGTTCTGAGTGATTCGGGTATTTTTCGGAGTACCGGAGAGTTACGGGAATTCGCCGGGGAATATATGGGCCTTATTGGGCCATACGGGAATAGAGGAGAGAGGCCGAAAGGAAGGAGGCGCGCAGCCCCCCTCTGGTCCGAATTGGACAAGGGGTGCGGCCCCCCTTTCCTTCCTCCTCTCCCCCTCTTTCCCCCTTTCTCCTACTCCAACAAGGAAGGAGGGAGTCCTACTCCCGGTGGGAGTAGGACTCCCCTTGGCGCGCCCCTCCTAGGCCGGCTGCCCCCTCCCCCCTTGCTCCTTATACGGGGGCAGGGGGGCACCTCTAGGAACAACACAAGTTGATCTACGGATCGTTCCTTAGCCGTGTGCGGTGCCCCCCTCCACCATATTCCACCTCGGTCATATCGTCGCGGAGATTATGCGAAGCCCTACGCCGGTAGAACATCATCATCGTCACCACGCCGTCGTGCTGACGAAACTCATCCCCGACGCTTTGCTGGATTGGAGCCCGGGGAACGTCATCGAGCTGAACGTGTGCTGAACACGGAGGTGCCATACGTTCGGTGCTTGGATCGGTCGAGTCATGAAGACGTACGACTACATCAACCGCGTTGTGATAATGCTTCCGCTTACGGTCTACGAGGGTACGTGGACAATACTCTCCTCTCTCGTTGCTATGCCATCACCATGATCTTGCATGTACGTAGGAATTTTTTTGAAATTACTACGTTACCCAACAAACGAATGGATCTTCGACACCTCACCTACAACACATGAGCGATGCTCCAAAGGTAACATAGGTGATGGTGCTTCTCTTGTCCCACAAGTGGACTCTCTTACTAATGATTGCTTGCATGATGTTGACCCACCTATTCCCATGCTTTATGCTAGTGCGACTTCTTCATGTCTTGACTTACCTATTTGTGATGAATATGATGATGAGCATGTTGAGTTGCCTAGTTGTGATGCTATGCTCCATAGGATATCATGTGAAAATTCTATTGGTCACGTCATGTTTGATAATCCTTTGAACTTGTCATATGCTATGAGTGAGATCTCCCATATTGCATCATTTCAATCTCAACATAGTAACTATGCATGTCCCATTAAAATAAATCCTATTTGCACCTATGGCATAGATGACGAGATGATGGTCATTGGCTTTTGTTTTTCATGTGATGATATTCCCATGCTTCCTTTACATCATTTGCACAATTCATCTACTATGCCATGCCATGATCACATTGTTCCAAATATGCATTGTTTTGGATGTTGTCGATATTATCCATGTGATGTTGCTACTCATGCTCATGAGGAGACCCCCATAGTTTCCGCATACATATTAGGAGATCTTGATGCATTTCATACTTTGCATGATTTCCATAATTGCTTGCACCATATGCATTCCATGAATAACAATGCTCTAGATATTGCTCGTGATGCATTACACAATTTGAGTCTTCATTATGCTATACATAATAACAAACCTCTCATGATGGATGACATGTTTCTATATCACGCATCTCATTTATTTAAGTATTTGATATTTTGTGCTAACCGACACATGCACGTGCGCATCATGATGGATGATGTGTACATATATCATGCACATACAATTTTTCCTTTGTCTTTGTTTTGTGTAGGTACTCACGTATACTCGTCAACATCTCAATCCCAAGAGTTGACGAAACGAGCTCTTGAGAGCAACGATGACTTGAGATCTCGTGGACTATCATTACCACCGTTCCCTTCGCGCAAGGACTATGCGCATCTCTTCTACTTGGCTCTCACATGGCTATGGGCTATTTACCACTTGTCACCTTTTGCCCATACTATCGTGTTCACTTTGCATGTTATGCCTCTTTCCATGCCTTTGCCATGCAATTGTGACTCTTATTTGCATCTACGCATGATTCAGCATTATGCTACTTCTATGTGTATTTGCATGCTTGGTGGAGATCCTAGTAGCTATTGTCATGATTTCTTTGTGCCCCATAGTATTGATGCTTGTTGTGTTGGGAGAGTCATGATGCCCCATTGCTATTTATGTATGGTCTCTCACCAATATATTCATGCTATTCTTCTCATTTCTTGCTTTCATGCTTGTGCTATGTCATGTGAATTATTCATGCCCACTATTCGCACACATGACATGCTTGCCATGATTTCTTCTAGTATGTTGCATCTTCGCACTACTAGCTTGCTTGACTTGATCGCTATGATTTCTTGCTATGTTGCATCACTCGTGTTCCACTATTACTTGCTTTCTTGGGTTGATGACATATATGCTCATGCCTCTCACATGATATATCTTGATCATTGTCTCTTGTGTCCATTAGTTGCCTCTTTCATATCCACTTGTATTGAGTGCAACCATACTATGCTTATTGATCTTGGAGACTTTGACACCTTACTTATGATGCATGCTTGTTTGATTGAGCCTCTTGTATTTGGTTGTTCTTGCATCATATGCCTCCATACTATGAAATGCTCCCTTGTACTTTCTTATGATGAGCATGATGCATACATTTGTTGGGTATCTTACCACTCGAATGATAGGTTTTGCATTTCCGCTAACCTCATTTCCGAGTGTTTGTCATGTTCTTTCGTTTTGAAGGATTCACAAGGCATTACCATCATGAGACATATTGGTTATGTGAAGGCATACATGATGTGCAACTCCAACATCTTCGGGAACATTCATAAGGTGAACTCCTTCCCTTTGAGCCATCCTAAGGTTTGCATATTGGATGGGTCACTCTTTCGTTGTTGTTTCCTTCTTGTTGTCTACATGATATATCTCGCGAATGGAGGAGCGGCATTGGAGATTGGCTCTATGGACCTTCACATTGAGGAGCGCTCGCACTTATTGGATGCACCTTCGAACCTCCACTCATGCCACGACATCGAGCATTGGTACACCAACACCTCCATATTTGTTGATTGTGCTCATACATGTCATGCTCGACGAACATATCACACTCACCACAAGTTTGCACCCCTTGCATGGATTAACTCACATTATGATTGCCTTGTTGCATCTTGTATTCACATGTCATCCATGATATATGAGCTTGTGCATTTCCTTAGCAATTTTGTTGTGATCTTCCTTGATGGCATATTCATACATCATGATCATATTTCCACCATCAATTGCATGATAACATAAACATATTGAGCATCCATTGCCATGTTCATGCTTTTGATGCACCATCCCATTATGACATCATTTTGCTCAATGGCCACATTCATCATATTCACAACACCTTTGTGCATGCCTCGAATGAATTTGCTCACATGAATGCTTTACATCATTCTACATCTTTTGGATAAGCATCTTGTGCCTTGCCACGCACTATCTTGCCGCATGGACTCATTCTTACATGATGGACACTTTGTGTGTGCTAACCATTGTATTTCCGAGTGTTGTTTGTGTTTGCTCCTTTTGCATGTATACCACTCCGGCGACACCTTGGAATACTTGGATTGCGCCATGCCTTCAACCTCGTCCAACTACAAGTCCGTCCACGACAACCATTTCCATGGTGATGAGGATCACGATCTGAGTCGGATCTTTCCCAAGGGGGGGATGATGCGGAGCATCCGACGATCATCCCCATGTACACTATGACTACTCTCCAAGCCCCAAGTGGACATACGACGAGACCTCAAACATACGTCATTGGACACAAGGTACCAAGGAGACCCTCTCGAAGATGCTCGGAATGATGGACAAGTCCCCAAGTACAAGGATGAAGGAGCACGACAAGAGGAACCGGAGAAAGGCTACAGGACCCGGACATCCGGCCCTGGCCCGGACATCCGGCCCCTGAAGATGTCAACAGCAGCAGCCCAGCAACCGAAGTGCTATAGGGCCCGGACATCCGGCCAGGCCCCGGACATCCGGCCACAGCCCGGAGATCCGACGCCCAATCACAGAACGTCCAGAAGCTGGACCTCGCCAGCCCGGACATCCGGCCAGAGGCCCGGACATCCGGCTCTTCATGAGCCGCCGGACATCCGGCCCCCAGCCCGACCATCCGGCGCCTGCCTGTGCACAGAGAACGGGCCAAGGGCCCATGTATCCCCCTCTCACTTACCCCTTCATGGGCTAGCACTATATATACTCTCCCACCTCCTCCTAGTTAGGGTTAGCAAAGGATTAGCTCATTTGAGATAGAGCTTTACTCATCCATACGGATTTCCTCCTCGTGAGAGACCGCGGCCTCTTCGGAGAAGATCCACCATGGATTCAAGACCCCTTTACGGAAAGATCCCTCGTGGATTCAAGACCTCCTCTCGGAGATGAGCTACCGCCACTTGTATCGTCCTTTGTTGGATTTGGACCGTGTATCTCTTTGTATTTCTTAGATCTAGCACATGTGTGATCATATTCGTGTTGGTTGAGTGTTTTCTCTTTCGTTTCCCCGTGATTTCCCTCGTTTCCTTCCGCGTGTTCTTCGTGTTCCTCGTAGGGATCCTCTCCAAACGTGAAAGATCGTCCCCTAGGGTTCCGCCCTACATCACTAGGGCTATAGCCCTCCTTGCCCTAGGCTTGTCTCCGCCATTGGGCGACATGCCTGCAATCATTTCAGAGCTCATACCAGCAAACCTCCTCTTCCAAGCATGACGCCCCATTACTAGCACAGTATTGTCCCTAAAAAAATATCTCATCGGGAAGCCCTCCGTAAAGATATCACTAAAGTAGTGATTTAAACGCTCTTACATTTATTTATAGAGGGAGTACATTTAAACCCCTTACAAACATGCAAGATTGCTGCACTAATAAATATTGATTGTATTCAGATATCTATTACTACTCGAAAATATTGAATTTTTGAAGTGAGTATGATTAGACATCCTCACATGTGGTCTACAATTTTGAAAATGAGGACTTTGAAATCGATATACGGCCGTTGATTTCTTTTGCGATTGTGACTGTTGGTCCGCTGAATTTTCGACCGGACTGAAAGCTTCAGAGAGCAGTGTTGGTTTCCACGATTGACCCAACTCTAGGGTACAAAGGTGGGCAGAAGAAAAATCCCGAAGCAACGGTGAACGTTGTGAATCGAACAATCCAGACAAAACAACCTATCCGAGTACCCCCGCGACTTTTTTTGAGAAGTGCTATACACACGACAAACTTGAGACGGTGCACAGACCATGGTTAAATCTGACAAATTGCCGGCCGCTGGATTGTTATATTGTCTACATATCGTGCATGAAGCAGTTTCAGACTTTTTACCCGCTGGATTGTTACGTCGTCCATAAATCGTGCATGAAGCAGTTTTGGACTTCTTTTTGTTGCTAAAGGATCGAAGCCATCTTTATTCTCATCATCTGCAGCACCACCCCGATCCTCAGGTCGCTCCTGCGGGCGGCCAGGGGGTCGAACCCCAGCCGCCGCCAACGCAGCTCCACCGCCCCCTCCTCCCCTCGCCACCGGCGGCAGAGGTCGTCGGGCAAAGCCCACGCGGCCCGGCGGCGGCGGGGCACTTTCCTTCTCCCGTCTGAGCTCCGGCAGCGCGGGTTGTTCGTCTCGATGGGATCTCCGGTCGTGCTCCCGCGCTGGTGCATGCTCTGTTTGGGGCGGCCGGGGCTGGGCGCAGGGAAGCGCAGCGTGGATGCGTCGGGGCGGCCGTGTCCTGGCGGTTCATGGGGCGCGCTGATCTGGAGCGGTGGCAAGGGAGCTGGCTAGGGGCGTCGCGGCAAGGAAAGGCGTGGCTTGAGGAGGTGTCTGCAAGAGGAGGCAAAGGGAGCGCGGTCTCTGGCGGCCTGCGCTGATTGGGTGCTCCGACGAGGGGAGGCGCATTGAGGGATCGGGCTGGCGCAGATCTGCGCGTGATGGGCCCAGGCGGGTCCTGGGAGTGCGGGAGGTCCAGGCAGCGCGGATCTACTGCGTGGGCACCGTGGCAAGGGCGCCGGGCGTGCGAGGGGCTCGGGCGGTGATGGTGGTGCTGCGGCGCGGTTGGTTGGCAGGGTGTGCAAGGGGCCCGTGGCGGCGAGGAAGTGTGGCTGCGTGCCGCCGGTGTTTCAGATCTGGTCTCCGGCGGGTGCTTGGTGGCGCGCATGGTGCACGTTGCTGCGCTTGATGCAGGGTTGCGGCCCGGATCCATGGTGGCTCCTGGCCTCGGGCAGCGCTCCTCTACCCCTTGCCGGCATGGTGCTTGGTAGGGCATGGTGGCCCGCTTTGCGTCCGGCGGTCCTTCATCTGGTTGACAGTTGATGGATTTGGCGCCTCATGCCAGAGTTTGGCCGCCGGTAGTCTCCGTGTGGTGCGGCTGGCTACAGTGGTTCTTGGTGCTTCTTAGTCCACGGGTGGGTTCGTTGGTGGTGGTGGTGATGGGTGGGCTTGTCGGCGTCGGTGCGGATTGACGTGCGGTCGAGGGTGTGCTGGGAGCTTGGGTGAAAACCTTGTCTCGGCCTTGTGCCGTGACTAGTGATGGTGATGGTTGCGGCTGTCGTTGACCTTCTTGAAGGCATCGCTGCTTTGCTGCCGCACCCCTCTTGCATGGATCCAATCGACGGTGCAGCTCCGGGGGAAACCCTTGATCCTGGGTGATCGGACGATGGCGGCGCCTTGGTGTCGTTTTCCCTCTAGGGGGCTTCGTCTTTGGAGCTGGACATCGGCATGCGGGACTTGTGGATGGCTTCGGTTCGCGTCAAGGCTTCTGTGGCAACAATGATGGAGGTGAGCGAGGTCGGAGACGTGCCGCTGGTTGAGATAGTCGGCTCTTCTCGAGCGTGTCCGTGGGATTGCCTCGCCTGTTTGTCGCGGTGAAGTCGAAACTGTTGTGGCGGGGCCCAGTGGTATACGATGACATGCGAGGGGTGGTCCGTTCGATGATCCTCCATGGCGCCAACCTTGCCTAGTTCTCCTTCGTAGTTCTCCATAAGAGTTGAAGCTGCGTTGTCTTGCCGCAGGTGGCTGAGTTATGGCATGGGTCTTCATGTGGCTCCTCATGGCCTCTTCAGTATGGGGTGGGTCGATGATCATCTACGGTGAAGTCGGAGTCGTTTGCTCGGTGTTTAAGGGTTGGCGATGAGTCACTAGAGGAGAAGTGATGACAATGACGCCTGTGTGCTGTCTTGATGATGCCCTTGTTGGAGTGTGTGTGGGGGGAGGGTATCCATTATGTGTCAGTCAGCGATTTGTGATGGTTTTCGCCCGATTTTCCAGTAATTAAGCAGGCAACTCTTTATCTTTGTCTTTACCTAATATTAAAGGACGGATTGTAGCCCATCGAATCAGACAGCCGGCCTCCGAAAGAGGTAAAAAATAGAATAAAGAATAGGCTTTGTGAGGAATGGAACTTGAGACCTATGGCCCGGTCTAAAGAGGTACGAACCAACTGATATACTCCTTGTTGTGTGTTGAAAAACTGATATGTTCATCTATTAAATAGCGCCACCTCGCTGTCTTATAGCCCACCCAAGCAATTCATATATGCCTATGATTTGAAATTAGCAAGCCGTCTCAAGAGTTAAAGTGGAGGGTTGGAAGTGGGTCTACTTGGTCACAAAATTATGAGCAAGAATCAAAGGAAATTAAGTGAAGACCAAGACGAAATAAACTAAAAGATGGAATAAAATTCCTATATGGCTTGCTGCATTGGACGAATAGGAGAGAAGATTAAGTAAATGGGGTCATCATCGTTCGTGTCTGCGTTGTCTAATTGTAATCTACATGCATGTGTTACACGGCATAGCACCTAAATATTGGAGTCAAAATTGCATCGGATGCATAACTAGGTCAGCTCTGCTCGCATTGAGCCGCAACAGATGCACGAACATGACTGGGTGCATCTATTTTTCTGCTCGTAGAACAGATGCAGGAACATTGAGTAGATCGGTTCTACGTGCAAAAAAAAAACTCTATATGCATCTCATTTACCCCAAAAAAGGTAGATATTTTAATGAATGTATTTTTTATCTTTGCACTCAGTCATCCATATGTTTTCTATGGCGAGGCAACTTGCTGAAATCTGAGATGGGCTCTAGGCCCATATTGCAATTTCTGAAAAATCTCTAAGGGCCCATGTGGGTTATATGGCACTAGGTGTGTGGGAAGTTTAGTCCCACCTTGGAAGTGGAAGGAGAGTTGGAGTGGTTTATAAGGGACTCTCTCCCTCATGCTATTGGAGCTTGAGAAGAGATGAGGCCCTCGCGCGCCGCGCCGCGCCGCGGGTTGCGGGATTGAGCCGAGCCGAGCTCACTCCTATGCGCTTCTTTTTGCCGGTCAGGAACGAAGAGTCTTTGACAGGTGGGGCCACGATCTGAGACGTCGGATCGTGGGCTACCGACTTGGACGTGGGTTCAGCCCACGTCTCTCCACGCGCGGCCGCACATATATATGTGGGGCGCTGCCAACCCTAGCCGTCACGAAACAGAACGCATCTCCGCCTCCACGCCCACGTCGTTCCTCTGCTGCTGCTGCCGCCGGCGACTCCGTCCCGTTCACCGCGTACACGGTTGACGGGAGAGCAGGCCTCCGAAACCACGCCTCTCCGGATCCTGTACGGGGAGAGGGGCGATTAGGTTTTTGGGTAGCGACTACGCGACTGCTCGCTTCTGTTCATCTACGTCCGCATCACCTTCATCATCACCATGTCGACCGACACCGACCGTGCCGCCGCTGAGAAAGCCGAGGCCGACAAGAAGGCCGCCGAGGATGCCGCGGCTGCTGTCACCGCCACCGCCACCGCGTGGCCGATTGGAGGGTATACATCGCTTATCCCTCTCGTGTTTCTTTCTGTTGTAGCAGTACTAGCGGTATGCGTAGATGTCTCTACTATATGCGTAGTACATGCTCTGTTAGATCATAATCAGTATGTTATCAATGCTGTCCATGTCATGCTCATGATTTATTCATGGATTAATTTAATCGAAAAACTGCCTATTTACTCAACAATCCAAAAACCTAATATTTGTAGGAGTTTTTCGAATTCTGGTTTTGCTGCTGCACTGAAACCGTCCCCGTTTACGGGGACGTACTTTAAGCGTTGGCAGACTAAAACCACCTTATGGCTCACGGCCATGAACGTGTTCTGGGTCGCCGGTGTGACTCCTACAGGAACGATCGCTCCTGAACAGGAGAAGGCGTTTAAGGAGGCCACCATGGTGTTCCTCGGGGCAGTTCTGAGCGTGATTGGAGATAAGCTGGTTGATGCATATTTACATATGCGGTCTGCCAAGGACTTGTGGGAGGCGCTCGAATCTAAGTTCGGGGCTGCCGATGCAGGAAGCGAGATGTATATTATAGAGCAGTTCCACGATTACAAGATGGTTGAAAACCGTCCTGTATTGGAGCAGGCTCATGAGATAATATGCATTGTTAAGGAGCTTGAGCTTCTTAAGTGCGAGTTACCGGGCAAATTTGTCGCGGGCTGCATAATCGCTAAGCTCCCCAATTCCTGGAGGAACTTTGCCACCACTCTGAAACATCAGAGGCGTGAATTCTCTGTGGAGGATGTCATTGGCCATCTGAGTGTTGAGCAGAACTCAAGGGCAAAGGACTCGCACGGAAAAGGGGTCGAAGGAACTTCTGTGGCCAATATGGTGCATCAGAAGAACTCCAATTCCCACAAGCCCAGGGGAAAGAACGGTGTCCAACAGACTGCCGACTTTAAGAAGAAGGGTAAGAAGACCTTCAAGAAGAACAAGAAGGATGAGGGCTGCTTTACTTGTGGTTCGGCTGAACATTGGGCCAACAAGTGCCCAAACAAGTTTAAGAAGTCAGGACAGGACTCCAAGTCTATCAACATGATTGTGAGCAACAATGAGAATGGTGCATCTGGGTACGGTAATTTATTTACTGTTTTTTCAGTGTTTCAGCCTACCGATTGGTGGGTGGATACAGGTGCAGGTGTTCATGTGTGTGCTGACATTTCATTGTTCTCTTCTTACCAGGTCACAGGCCACGGGTCCGTATTGATGGGGAATGGCGCGAGTGCTTCTGTTCATGGTGTTGGCACGGTCGATCTGAAGTTTACTTCGGGAAGGATCGTGCAGCTGAAGAACGTGCAGCATGTCCCCGCCATCAAGAAGAACCTCGTTAGTGGCTCCCTTCTATGTAGAGAAGGGTTTAAGTTGGTATTCGAGTCTAATAAATTAGTTGTTACTAAGTATGGACTATTTGTTGGAAAAGGTTATGAGAGTGGAGGGATGTTCCGCCTTTCCCTCGCAGATTTTTGTAATAAAGTCGTGAACCATATTCATTCGAATGTTAATGAATCTGAAGTTTGGCATTCACGTCTTTGTCACATTAGTTTTGGTGTTATGACGCGGCTAGCCAAGTTGGATTTAATCCCGAGTTTCACTTTAGCCAAAGGTTCTAAGTGCCTTTCATGTGTGCAAGCTAAGCAACCTCGCAAGCCTCATAAGGCCGCGGAGGAGAGACACCTGGCACCATTAGAACTCATACATTCTGATCTTTGCGAGATGAATGGTGTGTTGACTAAAGGTGGAAAGAGATACTTCATGACATTGATAGATGATTCCACTAGATATTGCTATGTGTATCTGTTAAATACTAAAGATGAGGCTCTACACTACTTTAAAATCTATAAGGCAGAAGTTGAAAATCAACTTGAAAAGAAAATTAAACGAGTCCGGTCAGATCGTGGTGGAGAGTACTTCTCGAGTGAGTTTGATTCCTTCTGTGTGGAACACAGCATTATTCATGAGAGGACGCCTCCCTATTCACCCCAGTCAAACGGGGTTGCCGAGCGGAAAAACCGTACTCTAACTGATTTGGTTAACGCCATGTTAGATACATCGGGTTTATCCAAGGCATGGTGGGGGGAGGCTATATTGACGGCATGTCATGTCCTGAATAAAGTTCCGACAAAGGATAGTGAGATCACTCCCTATGAGAAATGGGCAAAGAGAAGGACGACACTCTCGTACTTGCGCACTTGGGGCTGTTTGGCGAAAGTCAACGTGCCGATCCCCAAAAAGCGTAAGCTTGGACATAAGACCGTGGACTGCATTAATTTGGGCTACGCTAAGAACAGCGTTGGCTATAGATTTCTAGTAGTGAAATCTGAGGTACCTGACCAGAAGATCGGTACAATTATGGAGTCTAAGGATGCTACATTCTTTGAGGATATTTTTCCTATGAGAGATATGCAAAGCACTTCTAGACAGGAATCTGAGGAGACTCCTGAACCTGCCATCCCTATGGAATATTATGAACAAACACATGATGAAAATCCCGAGGAGGATGACGAGGAAACCCTTGGTAGGGGCAAGAGACAAAGGACTGCAAAGACCTTTGGTGATGATTTCTTCGTGTACCTCGTGGATGATACTCCCACTTCTATTTCACAAGCGTATGCCTCTCCAGAAGCTGACTACTGGAAGGATGCGGTCCGTAGCGAGATGGATTCCATCATGGCTAACGGGACATGGGAGATCACTGACCGTCCCTATGGTTGCAAACCACTGGGATGTAAGTGGGTGTTCAAAAAGAAGCTTAGGCCCGATGGTACGATTGAAAAGTACAAGGCTAGGCTTGTGGCCAAGGGCTATGACCAGCAAGAAGAGGAAGATTTCTTTGATACTTATTCACCTGTGGCTAGACTGACCACCATTCGAGTATTACTCTCGTTGGCGGCCTCACATGGTCTTCTCGTCCATCAGATGGATGTTAAGACGGCTTTTCTAAATGGAGAGCTAAAGGAGGAAATCTACATGCAACAGCCTGATGGCTTTGTGATAGATGGTCAGGAAAGAAAGGTGTGTAGGTTGATAAAATCTTTATATGGCCTGAAACAAGCACCTAAGCAATGGCATGATAAGTTTAATACAACTCTGACATCTGTTGGTTTCGTTGTTAATGAGGCTGACAAATGTGTATACTATCGCCATGGTGGGGGCGAAGGAGTTATACTGTGCTTGTATGTTGATGACATACTGATATTCGGAACAAACCTCAAAGTCATTGAGGAGGTCAAATCGTTTTTATCTCAGAACTTTGAGATGAAAGACCTTGGTGTGGCTGATGTTATCTTGAACATCAAGCTACTGAGAGATAATGAGGGTGGGATCACACTTCTGCAATCCCATTACGTTGAGAAGGTGTTGAGTCGTTTTGGATATTCGGACTGCACACCATCTCAAACACCATATGATCCTAGCGTATTGATTCGAAAGTCCAAAGGCATGGCTAAAGATCAATTGAGATACTCTCAAATCATTGGTTCACTGATGTACCTAGCGAGCGCAACGAGGCCTGACATTGCGTTTGCTGTGAGCAAACTGAGCCGGTTTGTTTCCAAACCGGGTGATGTACATTGGCATGCTGTTGAGAGAGTTATGCGCTATCTGAAAGGTACTATGAACTATGGACTTCACTATACCGGATACCCGTCGGTACTTGAAGGGTATAGTGATGCGAATTGGATCTCTGATGCTGATGAGATGAAGGCCACAACTGGGTATATGTTTACTCTTGGAGGTGGCGCTGTTTCCTGGAAGTCTTGCAAGCAAACGATCTTAACGAGATCGACAATGGAAGCAGAATTAACGGCATTAGACACATCTGGTGTTGAAGCGAGATGGCTTCGAGATCTTTTGATGGACTTGCCATTGGTTGATAAACCGGTTCCGGCTATCCTTATGAACTGTGACAATCAGACTGTCATCACCAAGGTGAAGAGTTCAAAGGACAACATGAAGTCCACCAAACACATAAGAATGAGATTAAAAGCTGTCAGAAAATTAAGAAACTCCGGAGTGATAGCGTTGGACTATGTCCATACGGCTAAGAATCTGGCAGATCCCTTTACAAAAGGGCTATCACGTGTTGTGATAGATAATGCATCGAGGGAGATGGGTATGAGACCCACATGAGTTGCCATGGTGGTAACCCAACCTATATAATCGGAGATCCCGTGAACTAGGACCTGGGAAAACAAGCCAGTGGTGAACTGAGGAGAGTAACTATACTAACCCACTCCGTTGGAGATGCAATACTCTCGATACTGTATGGTAGGATGACTACGGTCTCAATGTGTTCCAAAGCTCATAAAAGCAAGATGCTATCCTACAGAGCGATCTTTGGAGGAACACACCTATATGAGCCCGACTGCTGGTCACAGTCTATGAGATTGGGGTGATCTCTAGTAAGCTCATGAATAGGCCAGGAGTGTGACTTATATGCTCCACCCGAGGGGTCAGCCTTCGGCAGCCTAGTACTAGTAAGACATGTAGTGAAACTTCTTTACGCCAAACTGACAATTCAAGGCATAGTCCATTGTTCAGTTGTGAAGGAGTGTAGCCACTTGTTCTAGGTGAAGTTCAACCTTAAGAGGTCTTTACTGAAACACTGGTATATCGAAACAGCAATTGGAACAGAGGACACAATGGGCCCTCGAGATCTGGTGGGGGATTGCTGAAATCTGAGATGGGCTCTAGGCCCATATTGCAATTTCTGAAAAATCTCTAAGGGCCCATGTGGGTTATATGGCACTAGGTGTGGTGGGAAGTTTAGTCCCACCCCGGAAGTGGAAGGAGAGTTGGAGTGGTTTATAAGGGTTTCTCTTCTACATGCTATTGGAGCTTGAGAAGAGAAGAGGCCCTCGCGCACTCCTCCTGCGCCGCCCGCCTCGCCACGCCACGCCTCGTCACGACGCGCCGCGGGTTGCGGGATTGAGCCGAGCCGAGCTCACACCTACGCGCTTATTTTTGCCAGTCACTAACGGAGAGTTTTCTGACAGCTGGGCCACGATCTGAGACGTCGGATCGTGGGCTGTCACGGACTCGGACGTGGGTCGAGCCCACGTCTCTCCACGCGGCTGCGCCTATAAGTATGCGGTGTCTCCTAACCCTAGCCGCCACGAACAGATCACATCTGCTCACGCGCACGCCCACCGTCGTTCCTTTGCTGCTGCTGCCGCCGGTGACTCCATCCCGTCCGCCACGTACACGGTCGACGGGAGAGCAGGTCTCCGAAACCACGCCCTTCTGGTTCCTGTACGGGGTGAGGGGCGAATAGGTTTTTGGGCAGCGATTACGCGACTGCTCGCTTCCGATCGTCTACTTCCTCTACGTTCGCGTCGCCTTCATCATCACCATGTCCACCGACGCCGACCGTGCCGCCGCCGAGAAAGCTGAAGCCGACAAGAAGGTCGCCGAGGACGCCGCTGCTGCCACCAAAGCCGCGGCCTCTGCGTGGCCTACTGGAGGGTATAACTCGTTTATCCCGCTCCTGATTATTTTCATATTAGCAGTACTAGCAGTATGTGTAGATTTGTCTACTGTTTGCTTAGTACGTGCATGTTTAGATCAGAGTCAGTACGTCATCAACTTAGTCAATGCCATGCTAGTGATTTACTCATGGATTAATTTAATCGAGAAATTGCCTATTTACTCAACAATCCAAAAACCTATTATGTGTAGGAATTTCTCGGCAAGTGGCTTTGCCGCTGCACTGAAACCGGATAAGTTTACCGGTACATACTTCAAGCGTTGGCAGACTAAGACCACGTTATGGCTCATGGCTATGAACGTGTTCTGGGTCACCGGTGTCTCCATGGGAACGATTGCTCCTGAACAGGAGAAGGCGTTCAAGGAGGCTACCGTTGTGTTTCTCGGAGCAGTTCTTAGCGTGATCGGAGGTACCTGACCAGAAGATCGGTACAATTATGGAGTCTAAGGATGCTACATTCTTTGAGGATATTTTTCCTATGAGAGATATGCAAAGCACTTCTAGACAGGAATCTGAGGAGACTCCTGAACCTGCCATCCCTATGGAATATTATGAACAAACACATGATGAAAATCCCGAGGAGGATGACGAGGAAACCCTTGGTAGGGGCAAGAGACAAAGGACTGCAAAGACCTTTGGTGATGATTTCTTCGTGTACCTCGTGGATGATACTCCCACTTCTATTTCAGAAGCGTATGCCTCTCCAGAAGCTGACTACTGGAAGGATGCGGTCCGTAGCGAGATGGATTCCATCATGGCTAACGGGACATGGGAGATCACTGACTGTCCCTATGGTTGCAAACCACTGGGATGTAAGTGGGTGTTCAAAAAGAAGCTTAGGCCCGACGGTACGATTGAAAAGTACAAGGCTAGGCTTGTGGCCAAGGGCTATGACCGGCAGGAAGAGGAAGATTTCTTTGATACTTATTCACCTGTGGCTAGACTGACCACCATTCGAGTATTACTCTCGTTGGCGGCCTCACATGGTCTTCTCGTCCATCAGATGGATGTTAAGACGGCTTTTCTAAATGGAGAGCTAAAGGAGGAAATCTACATGCAACAGCCTGATGGCTTTGTGATAGATGGTCAGGAAAGAAAGGTGTGTAGGTTGATAAAATCTTTATATGGCCTAAAACAAGCACCTAAGCAATGGCATGATAAGTTTAATACAACTCTGACATCTGTTGGTTTCGTTGTTAATGAGGCTGATAAATGTGTATACTATCGCCATGGTGGGGGCGAAGGAGTTATACTGTGCTTGTATGTTGATGACATACTGATATTCGGAACCAACCTCAAAGTCATTGAGGAGGTTAAGTCCTTTCTGTCTCAGAACTTTGAGATGAAGGATCTTGGTGTGGCTGATGTTATCTTGAATATCAAGCTACTGAGAGATAATGAGGGTGGGATCACACTTCTGCAATCCCATTATGTTGAGAAGGTGTTGAGTCGCTTTGGATATTCGGACTGCACACCATCTCAAACACCATATGATCCTAGCGTGTTGATTCGAAAGTCCAAAGGCATGGCTAAAGATCAATTGAGATACTCTCAAATCATTGGTTCACTGATGTACCTAGCAAGCGCAACGAGGCCTGACATCGCGTTTGCTGTGAGCAAACTGAGCCGGTTTGTTTCCAAACCGGGTGATGTACATTGGCATGCTGTAGAAAGAGTTATGCACTATCTGAAAGGTACTATGAACTATGGACTTCACTATACCGGATACCCGTCGGTACTTGAAGGGTATAGTGATGCGAATTGGATCTCTGATGCTGATGAGATGAAGGCCACAACTGGGTATATGTTTACTCTTGGAGGTGGCGCTGTTTCCTGGAAGTCTTGCAAGCAAACGATCTTAACGAGATCGACAATGGAAGCAGAATTAACGGCATTAGACACATCTGGTGTTGAAGCGAGATGGCTTCGAGATCTTTTGATGGACTTGCCATTGGTTGATAAACCGGTTCCGGCTATCCTTATGAACTGTGACAATCAGACTGTCATCACCAAGGTGAAGAGTTCAAAGGACAACATGAAGTCCACCAAACACATAAGAATGAGATTAAAAGCTGTCAGAAAATTAAGAAACTCCGGAGTGATAGCGTTGGACTATGTCCATACGGCTAAGAATCTGGCAGATCCCTTTACGAAAGGGCTATCACGTGTAGTGATAGATAGTGCATCGAGGGAGATGGGTATGAAACCCACATGAGTTACCATGGTGGTAACCCAACCTATGTGATCGGAGATCCCGTGAAGTAGGACCTGGGGAAACAAGCCAGTGGTGAACTGAGGAGAGTAACTTTACTAACCCACTCCGTTGGAGATGCAATACTCTCGGAAACTGTACGGAAGGATGACTATTGTCTTAATGTGTTCCAAGGCTTATATGTATAAGCAAGATGCTATCCTACAGAGCGATCTTTGAAGGAACACACCTATGTGAGCCCGACTGCTAGTCACAGTCTATGAGATTGGGGTGATCTCTAGTAAACTCATGAATAGGCCAGGAGTGTGACTTATATGCTCCACCCGAGGGGTCAGCCTTCGGCAGCCCAGTACTAGTAAGACATGTGGTGAAACTTCTTTACGCCAAACTGACAATTCAAGGCATAGTCCATTGTTCAGTTGTGAAGGAATGTAGCTACTTGCTCTAGGTGAAGCTCAACCTTAACAGGTCTTCACTGAAACACTAGTATATCAAAACAGTATTTGGAACAGAGGACACTATGGGCCCTCGAGATCTGGTGGGGGATTGCTGAAATCTGAGATGGGCTCTAGGCCCATATTGCAATTTCTGAAAAATCTCTAAGGGCCCATGTGGGTTATATGGCACTAGGTGTGTGGGAAGTTTAGTCCCACCTTGGAAGTGGAAGGAGAGTTGGAGTGGTTTATAAGGGACTCTCTCCCTCATGCTATTGGAGCTTGAGAAGAGATGAGGCCCTCGCGCACTCCTCCTCCTCCGCTCGCCTCGCCACGCCACGCCACGCCACGCCTCGTCACGACGGGTTGCGGGATTGAGCCGAGCCGAGCTCACTCCTATGCGCTTCTTTTTGCCGGTCAGGAACGGAGAGTCTTTGACAGGTGGGGCCACGATCTGAGACGTCGGATCGTGGGCTACCGACTTGGACGTGGGTTCAGCCCACGTCTCTCCACGCGCGGCCGCACATATATATGTGGGGCGCTGCCAACCCTAGCCGTCACGAAACAGAACGCATCTCCGCCTCCACGCCCACGTCGTTCCTCTGCTGCTGCTGCCGCCGGCGACTCCGTCCCGTTCACCGCGTACACGGTTGACGGGAGAGCAGGCCTCCGAAACCACGCCTCTCCGGATCCTGTACGGGGAGAGGGGCGATTAGGTTTTTGGGTAGCGACTACGCGACTGCTCGCTTCTGTTCATCTACGTCCGCATCACCTTCATCATCACCATGTCGACCGACACCGACCGTGCCGCCGCTGAGAAAGCCGAGGCCGACAAGAAGGCCGCCGAGGATGCCGCGGCTGCTGTCACCGCCACCGCCACCGCGTGGCCGATTGGAGGGTATACATCGCTTATCCCTCTCGTGTTTCTTTCTGTTGTAGCAGTACTAGCGGTATGCGTAGATGTCTCTACTATATGCGTAGTACATGCTCTGTTAGATCATAATCAGTATGTTATCAATGCTGTCCATGTCATGCTCATGATTTATTCATGGATTAATTTAATCGAAAAACTGCCTATTTACTCAACACAACTGACGAATCAGTGGTGCCCCAATGGCATCTGCAACCTGTCGACTTAAATGACGATGGCGTGGCTACCGCTACAGTAGGATGGTGATGAGCTCAATATAGTTGCCTTTTTACTATATACTCAATATCGACGAGGAGGACCTTGCGATTTCCAGATTGCTCACCAAAGCACGTGCCGCGTGGCAGACGTTTGCACGCTAGACCCGCTATTACCCGTCACCAACACACGAGGAGGACTCGAAGTTCAGTGTTTACTCTGTAGCGATGCAAAAGCATTGTTCCGGAGTATGATGACAAGCATGTCGCCCTGGGATTGACAAAATGGGATGCTAGAGGCGTGCGAGGATTTGCTTTTTCCGTTGTAACGCACGGGCATATTTGCTAGTCTCTTCTGATTAATTAATGGATGAGGTAAATCTTTTGCCTCCGTTTCGGAAAAAAAAGGATTGAAGCCACCATCGCGGAGGCCTAGGAGCGGCATATCACCAACCAAATGATGCTCCACCAGCTCCAAACGCTGAGACAAGGCATGTACGGAGGCCAGTACGCACTCGACGGCTAAGCCCCACAGGGACGAGGCCGAAGGCAGGCATGTACGGAGGCCAGTACGCACTCGACGGCTAAACCCCACAGGGACGAGGCCGAAGGCAAGGTGAGCACTGGCCGTTCGCTTGGCCTGTCTTCCAAGCGCCTTTTCTCCGTGTGCACCAGCCACCAGCACCAGCACCAGACATGGACATACGGTGCTTGACGCCGGAAGGAGCAAGGATTAGACAAGGTCCTCGGTCGCCTTGAAAGGATGAGTGAAGCAAGACGGGTCATTGCTTTGTGCGACGTATCATTTCGAATGAAGAAAAGCTAGAAGAAACAAGGCATAATACGATCTGATCTTTAACCAAACGCAAAGCTAGCCTACAATACTAGCTAGAGGCCTAATCCCGACGATCAACTCCGGTATACAAAATCGAGTAACACACTGAAAGAAAGAACACATTATTTGTTCCGATTAACCGTGACACAATAATCCAACGTCGGGCAAAATTTAAAAGCAAACACCAGTCAAGACAACGAGGATGGCGCTCGGGACAGCACAGCACACAGCCTTCACTTCCCGCCCAGGGTCGGGAACTGTGACTGATCTTCGATGGATGGCGCGGCCGCCTGCCCGCGCTGGTATCCTCCTCCGAACCCGCCCCTGAAACCGCCGCGGTCTCCACGGCCCTCACCGCGGCCCCTTCCACGACCACGGCCACCGTAGTACCGTTCTCCCTCGGCAGGCTTGAGGAACTCGTTGATGCTAAGAGACTGGAGAAAACATTTACAACATTAGCACCTAGCATTTCCTTGTTAGAAACAATAGCAATAGCACAACATAGCCACCACAACAACAATGGACTTGTTACACAATTTGTTGGTTGTTTAAACTAAGGTCGCCCCTTGCTTTTACCCCAAACAAACTAGCAATTGCACGGTTGATTCAGAATTCCAGATTCCAACCCTAGAAGATTGGTCCAAATTCACCTAATCTGCTACATAATTGGCTAAGTAACACAAGGACAAAATAGTAAATTAAAAGGAACTTCAATAAACATACTGTACCCAACTGGGACCATGAAGACACAGAAAGCTGAACAATAAAACTTTACTGCAACCACCAAATATGTGAACTAGTTTGGTCACCCACCAAATTGCACTCAGGATTACAAAATGCTACTCCCTCCGTTCACTATTATAAAATGTTTTCGATCTATTATAAAATGTTTTGGATATTGCAGTACGGACTACAAACAGACTGAAATAAGAGAACGAACACACTAAAACATGTATACATACATCCGATTTAGAAAAAAGTTAGACCATCTTATAATAGTGAACGGAAAGTGTACATTGTAAGACTACAAGTATTACCTTCTTGGCACGTTCATCACGCTCAGTACTTTCCTTCTTCTTCTCCTTGTCAGAACCCTAAGGAATACAAACATAATCATTCATATATTCAAAAATTACCAAAGAATTAAAATAGCATATACTGCTAAACCTACCAATTTAATGAAAACCTCATCATTGGCTTTCTTGGTAGACAGTGGCTGCAGAGACTGCAGGTCCTTGTCAACTTCAACCTTTCTTTCTTCAGTCTTCAATGCTAGTAGTGCTTTCCGCTGTTCCTCCCTTATTTTCTCGAACTCCTCTAGAGTCATCTCCTGTACAATTGAAATATTAGTACACATGCATTGCATGATGGCAGCAGACATGCATAAAGGAACCAGATGTCATAACATAAAGAAGTAGGCAACCAAATTTGAGCCAAATAGGACTCACACCTGGGCAGGAGGTGTGCACTGACATCTCCAGCAGCATGAGAAGCTCAGTCCATGGCATTAGATAACAGTGCAATAGTAAATGAGAAGGTTCATCTACTATGATTTGATTCAAATGATCCACACATTTCTTGCACACAAATAGCAAGCCGGTGCTTTTGTGCAAACAAAGCAGGCAAATGAAGCGAGAAGATACTCAAGGCCTGTTAGGAGCAGGAAAATATAATAGTGTGGTGGGTGTAGGGATATGCTTGCCTAGATCCTATGGGAAAATGAAGTTTGAGGAATGATTATTTTCCTGTGAAATGCACTAAAAACAGTGTTCTTAGTGCAAAATTAAAAACCACAACATATAACCAAACAAGAGGGCAATACATATTTGAGAGAAATCCAAAATCTTTTTGTCTTAACTGCGAATCATGAAAATCCTTTCCTAGCCAGACCCTTCCTTGCACCAAGGGTGAATGAAGTACATCATCCCAACAGCATCAATCAGTGTGAGACAAAGGGCAACTAACAGCAGTAATATAAGCTAAGCTACCAACAGATATAAGACAAGGGCCAGATCAAGCCTGCCTACTAGTAAACCACCCCCACTACAAAACATTTGACTTCTGCGAACCTAAATAAAAAGTGTAATCTCCGCACATAAATTGCAGTTGGGTGTAGCCTTTACCTTATCCTCTTCATTCTCTTCCTCCTCCTTTGCAGCACCATCCTTGTGGTCTTTGTTCTCCACTGTTGTTGGAGGAGCATCATCCTGCTCACCCTGCTTCTCAGCGATGGGAGCATTGTCCTCAATTTTAAGAGCTTCATCAGTTTCCCTGGTTATACAAAACAGATTCATCACTTATAACTCCCTTCATCAATTCAGATAGTAACAAAAAACAACAATCAATGGAAATGTCCTTACTGTGCAAGACCTTCATCAGTGGAAGATCCCCAGTTTCCACGACCTGCACCATCGCGTTTCATCCCTTGGCCACGACCAGTCCCGCTGTGGCGCTCATAGTTTCTCCGAGGTGGTCTCTCAGAGTCATCACCAAACTCACCGTTGCGGTAACCACCACGTCTACCACCGCCTCCACGGTATGGTCGAGGGCCTCTCTCCCCATCCCCGCCTCCAGTTACAGCGCCATCTCCAGAACCTACCCCACCATAACCTCCCTGGTAGCCATTCGTGTTCTCACTGCCAAAGTCACGGTTCTGGCCGTATCGGCCGCCACCTCTGCCGCGGCCAGGTTCACCACGGCCAAATCCTCCACGTGATGGTGGGCCTCCGCTCCTCGCATCCCTCCCTGAAAGAAAGATGAATTGAAGTGCTTAAATAAAAAACTTCATGTTGGAACGCCCCCGCACAAATGGAATCAGATTTACAACCGACGTGGTAGACCAACCGAACCACATCAAAATAATCCATACCACCTCAAAAATGAAATGCGTCAGTAAACATGCCCAAACTAATCACAAAAATAAGATAATTTTTGAATAAACCGAACCACATCAGATGCTGGAAAAGGCCGAAATGCTCCAAATCCAGATCTGGCGCTCTTGGCGCTACGAACTCACCAGCCTGCGCCGGGGGAGCAGATTTTGTCGGCAACTTGGCCGCCGCCGCAGTCTGGGCCGCCTTTCCAGCAGGCGCTGCCTCCGTCTTATTCGCCTGGGCCTTCTTCGCCGCCGCGGCCGCCGCCGCAGCAAGCAGCTGCGAGGGGTCGTCGTTGTCGACGTCTCCAAGGAGATCGAACTGGTTGAGGGACGTCATGGCGGCGGCGGCGGAGGTGGGGGGATGCGGTAGATCAACAAGCTATTCGGGAAGCGGATGGGAGACACGAGCTAGCAGCTTCGCCTGATGGGCCGTGATGCCATTAGAGGACGAGGTGGATGAGGGGAGGGGTTTTGGATGCGGCGGCGGCGAGGGGTTGGGGGAGAGGGGAGAGGAGAGGAGTGTTTGAGGAGAAACCCTAGCCGCACTCCTGCACGAGCTCATATCCTTTGTGTCGGACGTTTTTTTTTCCTACCATTTCTGCTCAGGGTCGTTAAATTACAATCGTAGCCTCCGGATGGAGAATATTTACGGCTGCTTCAGCGCAAGGGGGGCAAGCGGGGTGGGTAGTTTGGGGATTCTCCGGCACAGCAGTCCCCGGGAAGCTGAGGCACTAGCTTGTTGGGATCCTGACATCTGAAGCTGTGGGCTGCCATCGGCTGGGATTGCTTTTATTTTTCTATTTATTAAAAATTACTGTAGGAGATTGCGGAAATACACTTTCGGTCACGATGTGGTCAAAATCTAGGCCATTCATTCTTTGGAGATAAGTGATGTATTTATACACCAAACAAAGTATCACATTTGGTAACCTGAGCTCGCGGTATTAGGTTCATATTTACCTCGAACATTATTGCCTCGTATTTATGTGGAATATTAGTGCGCATGGGGCTACATGTTTGACAAACCGAACCTGATTCATTTAGTATGTGAATAAAAAAGACAGCCACTAACCATTGGCCATATTATAGGAAGCTCTCTCTTTTTAGGGCATCTCCAGCCGCGTCCCCAACAGGCCCTTTCTAGGCGATTTTGCCGCGCCGGCGCCAAAAAAAGCCCCAGTCGCGCCCCCAGAAGCCCGTTTTTCGCCGGCTCGGGCCAAAACTGGTGCCGGCGGACCCAGGCCGAACCCGACGTCCTTGGGGGCGCTTGGGGAGCCGGCACAAGCGAAAAAGGCGCGTGGGCCCGCCCTGGAGGCGACCCGAGGGCCTTTTCCCGCCTTTTCTTGACGCTTTTCCCTCGCATCTCTCCCGCTCGCTCGCCTTCCTCCCGCCATTCTCTCCCTTTCTCCCGCCAAACCCCCTCCCGCTCGCCACGAAGAAGTACGCCATGCCGCTGAAGAAGTACGCCATGCCACGCGTGGCGGCAACCGCGACTGGCGCCGTGGCCCAGCCGAAGCAGAGGAAGCCGAGGGCGCCGCCATCGAAGCCACCGGGCCTGTCGAACGCCTAGTGGAGGATGGAAGTTCAACGGCGCGAAGCAGTCACCGCCGACAGGCGGAACAGGGCCATAGACAAGAAGGCCCGCGACAACGCGGCGCGCGCGGCGGCGTCTTCCTCATCGGTCGACCAGGCGGGGATGAATCCATCCGTCGTCAGCCACGCCCAGTACGCGCCCTGGGGACAGCAAGGCGCCGGATCTCCATGGGGTTCATCGTCGCCCGGCTACGCCGACGGCGACGCGCACGGTGGGTTCAACCCAAACGTGACCTTCCCTCATGGTCACCCCGCTACGCGCACGCCCTCGCCCGCCTTCATCGGCGTGCAGTACCGTCCATACAACTACTCGCCGCCCGCCGCCTACGCGTCCACACCGACGCCCCATCTCTACCGTGGACCGCTACCCTTCTCGCACCTCAGCGACGCCGACGACACGGGAGCCGAAGCAGCTCCGACACCGATGAGCCCGCGCACGCCGACTCCGCCAACGCCTGGAGCCGACCCCGCCGAGTGAATCGTTGCGCACGCGAACTTGCGGCGGCGCTCTGTTTTTTGTAACGCCAGACTATGTCCGATCGCCGGATTTGCGGCGTCTATTGAGAGCGGGAACGACCAAGTTTAAATTTCCCGCATCCTGGGGCCGGCGCGTGGGGGCGTGACTGGGAGCTAGGTCGCCCCCAGGGGCCGAACTAGCGCCGGGCACGCCCCCAGGCCGCTCTATTTAGGCGCCCTGGGGGGCCGAACGGCTGGAGATGCCCTTAGTGTCCATCCCTTTCCACACATCCTCTTCGAGTCTTCTTGCTCTGCATTGCACTATAGTCCATCTGCTCCTCCAACCCAACGCTATTCGATCAAGATGACTTCCCTCTTACTCATCCAGTGTGTTGATGTATATAGTACTGCACAATATGTTCTTATTTTTACGAGAAATACTCTATGATTTGATGGCTTGACCGCATCACTACTTAACTGATTAGGCAAACCACGCTACTATTAATAACATACTAATATGTCATTGTCGATATCCACGAAAGATAGTGTGTATATGTACTTGTAACTTCATGAATTAGTAAACTTTTGCATGCTTCATCTGATCGGTGCCTTAAATTAGCTTGATGAGCATACATACATAGTCCAAAAACTAAACGACTATGCATGACAATCGTAACACAATTAATAGTTACATCTTAGTTAGTTAGCTAACTGAACCATAACTAAGACACATCATGTGCCAATAAAAATCCATAAAGTGATTGAGCACATTAATTCATTCATCCATGTTCCACTATATTTTGTCGGCTCCTCCAACACTCGGCCATTCT